>NW_007377944.1:144155-174044 GCF_000475195.1 Diaphorina citri | reverse complement strand
GCGGGGGGGCTCAAAGATTTGTTGTAGATTCCAGGTGGGAACATATTGACGAGGAGATAGGGTAGGTTAGGGCTGGGAGCGTACTCCCAAGTCTTGGAACCCCGTTGCACCAAACAGAGGTAGTGGCTCTCGCATGATGTGACGAATCTAGATATTTAGAAATTGTAAATAGGGAGTTCTGGAGCATCATGAGATGTTTGCAATCTATAAAACGATGGGATACTTCAGTATCATTATACTTTTAGTTACACTATCCTTCTTCTTCTTAGGCACAGGAAACCCATTTTCTATCATTATCATTATTTTTATTCTTGTTTCGCTTCCAAAACATAATTCGCAATTATTTAATAGACTTTTGAAGCCAGAAATCTTTGGCACGTCACCACTTTCAAAAAAAGAATAAAAAGCCCATACACTTACCGGTTCCCAGAAATTGAAAGTCTCATCACAATCAGTAATATGTGAGTAAACGGCAGCACAAAACCTTGCAGATATGAGGAACTTGAACGCAAACATTGTTGATGGATAGGAGAGACCAACATCACCAGGGTTGACTACAACTGGTTTGTCACCGTCTCTGAAACAACACGATAGGATTAAGTTACACTATTACTTACTTGCAGTTTACTGATATGTTTATTTTGTCGGTTTCACCATAACTCCTCTCAAACATTTATAAAATTTGACAAAAATGTTCAATGCAGAAAGGAAATTTAACCATAGGTTTTAGGGCCCAATAGGGCCTTTGAAGGCCCTATGGGAGCCCTAGATAATCTTTCTTTTGCCACATTTATTATCTTAAATGGTTTGTCCATCTTTGATGAAATTTGGTGAGGTACTTGTGCTGAATATGGTTAAACACCCATTGGACATTTGATTTGCTCTTAGGATTTTAAGATTGATTAGGTCTATGGGGTGTGGGGTAGGTGTTAAGTTACACTATTACTTACTTGCAGTTTACTGATATGTTTATTTTGTCTGTTTCACCATAACTCCTCTCAAACATTTATAAAATTTCACAAAAAAAATGACCTAATAGTCAACTCCAAGCATTTGAAAACAACAAAAATTCACAAAAATGTTCAATGCAGAAAGGAAATTTAACCATAGGTTTTAGGGCCCAAAAGGGCCTTTGGAGGCCCTATGGGAGCCCTAGATAATCTTTCTTTTGCCACATATTATCTCAAATGGTTTGTCAAACTTTGATGAAATTTGGTGAGGTACCTACTTGTGCGGAATATGGTAAACACCCAATGGACATTTGATTTGCTCTTAGGATTTTAACACTTTAACTGCCGTGTGTAACATTTTTGTTCACATTGACATTTCTTATGTGATCATTAATGTTACACAGCAGAGTTCTTTTCAAGAGCTGATGTGAACAATAATGTTACACATCTTATGCTTTTTTATAAGCTGATTAGATTCTCTCGGCACTGCAGTTTCATATGGTATACTTGGTTTTGGCGTAGGACTTGTCAAAATGAAAATATTTGTTAATGTTACACACGGCATAGACCAACTAAAATGTTTGTCTATGCCGTGTGTAACATTTTTGTTCACCCATTGAAATCGCCGTTGGCACTGGCTTATGGTATTGGTGAAATGGCTCAGCAGTTAAAGTGTTAAGATTGATTAGGTCTATGGGGTATTGGGTAGGTATGTGTAGAAGTTCTTTTTCTGGTTGAGATTTATTACTGAACTAGTTACTTAGGTAGGTACCTATATTGATACTTTACTTCAAGGCACATTCTTTTGCATTCATGTCTATCTAGGAGTTGGGTAGAAGAACTCACTATGTGAAAATCCTGCCATCAAGTAAAGCCTTGTAAAAATCCGCCCTGGGCTGGTATTCAAACCCCAGCACCTCTGGGTTGAGAGTCAGTGCCCTTCACCACTTGGACACAGAAGTGTTCAAACTCAAACTAAGTAGGTACTTAAGTAAATAGTTGTGTACTTACTTTATAATTAAGTACCTACTCACAAAAAGTATCTACAAACAGAGGTAGGCAGACACAAGAAAATAAGATACATACTTAGATATTTAAACACTGTAGAAAAGTCTGGCAGTTGATCCACTCTGTTATTTCCCTGAACTTGAAAATCCTCACTTTCCTTTAGCAATAGCACCACCCTGTATAACCTTGGGCTGCAGATGCTCTTCTGAACTACCCAGTAATGGCACGCGCCCTCAGACTAAAAAGCCTTTAATTTAATTCTAATTATCCTGAAGAACACAAGTTATGTAATACCCCATCGTTAGTACAAGCAGTTTTATTAGTATAGTACTTGAATTTATAGTCAGTTTCAGTTAGGTTGAGAGTTTGTTTGTTCTTAGTGTTCTCTTGTAAGGTTCAAACTGTCAGAACCAATCAAATTGTTGTACTAAATTATAGTTCTTCTCCCCCTCCTCAGTCTTCTCTTTTTCCTTCTCCTACTTGTTCATTACCTATCTCTCTTTCTTCCTTATCTCCTCTTCCTCCTCATTATCTTTCTCCTTTTCTTCCTTAAGTATCTCCTCTTTCTCCTGTTCCTTCTTCTCCTTCTGCTTCTCCTTCTCCTTCCTTAAAAAAAGAATGACAACAAATTGAGAAGTGGGTAAAAGTTCATGTGAGATACACAGAAAGTAGAAAGTTCAGTAAGTACTTGGGGTAATTATGCAGAAGTCACGTCCGTGGAAAAGAAAAGCTCCTTTTTGTATTTAACCTAACCCCATAATAACACTGGTCACTGCTCGTTTGTGCCAGTTCCTTTGGTAGCAATATTCCACGGACGTGACTTCTGCACAAGTACCATACCCAGAATCTACCTACTTCCAGTGACAAAAAGAACCAGTGTGTCAGTGAACTTTAGAAGTCACTAGGAGGGTTATATCTCTACCACAAGTTATGGCTGATCTTGCTACCAAGAGTTCACTCAGTGTCAAGGGTTTTCTTTGTCAAGGATTTACACAGGCTAGTGCTTCTTTAACTCTGAATTATCTGAAAACTCTTTGGTAAGATTGAGCATGGGTGTTTTTACTTCCCTTTAAAATTCCATGGCTTTGCTGGGCTCCTTCCTACACAGTGGCGTAGTGTGGTCTAAATTCAAGTGTAGGGCGTGTAGAGCTCATGCACAGGTCTACCAAGTCCCATCACAGTATACTTACATGCCATTAATATTTATGGGCATTGAAATAGGGGACATGTTACAACAGAGGTCTTATCACCCTGAAATTTCAGACAGAAAGAAGGCAGGATAGAAGAAACCCAGCTGTTCTGAGAACAAACCCACAACCTAGCACTTGCAACAAAGGTTCTCTACCTTCCAAGCCAACTAGGCTTGCTTTAACACATTCCATGCCACACCTGTTTTGTGTGTGTTTAGGAAGCTTATAAGAGAGACATCAATAAAAGAGTGAAGAGTTGTGTCTCTCACATATGAGAGACACAAACCAAAAGTGAAAATCACTGTCTCTCACATATGAGAGACGCAGCACGTAATGTGTTGAGTCTTTTAAGTGAAGACATTTTCTACCATGGTGTCCATAGTACCAATACATGTATGTAATGCTGATACAGTAGGATTTGATTTGGCAATGTGTAGAATGCTTTTTGCTCCAGCCAATAAGTAAAACTTGAGAAACATCAACTGTTTTACGTTCTCGGAAATACAGGGAACTTTTCAGTTGTTGGCAAAATATCAGAACTGTTTCTCCTATGCATTTTCATCCCATGCACCTAACTATTTGTTACAGATGTGTTTTATGGCTTTCCCCTATGTCTGTACTTCTATCTACTTACTTATTTTAATACTGCAGTGTAAAGTTTCAATTCTTCTTTTTTACAAACACTTTTTTTTTGATGCTGAAAGCTAGGTACTTACTGAAGCTTTAGTAGTACTATGCATTTTCATCCCATGCACCTAACTATTTGTTACAGATGTGTTTTATGGCTTTCCCCTATGTCTGTACTTCTATCTACTTATTTTAATACTGCAGTGTAAAGTTTCAATTCTTCTTTTTTACAAACACTTTTTTTGATGCTGAAAGCTAGGTACTGAAGCTTTAGTAGTAGTAGTAAGTCAAATTTTAATGTACAGACCTACTAACTTACCAAATCTATTGCTAATAAAGTAAGGAAGTAGGTACATACCTATTAAGTAAGTACATACATATTTATTACCTACCTAAGTACTTATAAGATTTTAATGTACAGACCTACTAACTTACCAAATCTATTGCTAATAAAGTAAGGAAGTAGGTACATACCTATTAAGTACCTACATATTTATTACCTACCTACTTATAAGTAATTCTTATTACCTAACCAGACAGTCATGTTTTAATTTTAAGTACCTAATGATCTTTAAAAAGGAAATGATTTTTACTTAATGATCTTTATACCTACCTAACTAAAATGGTTAAATAATGCTGATTTTATAATTGCTCTGCAGACCTAAGTAGCAATCCTTTGTGCCTCCTTACTTACCTTGGAACTGCTTTTGTTTGCATTACTTCAAGGCACATTCTTTTACATTCATGTCTATCTAGGAGTTGGGTAGAAGAGCTCACTATGTGAAAATCCTGCCAGTAAAGCCTTAAAATAAAAATAAAAAAATCCGCCCTGGGCTGGTATTCAAACCCAGCACCTCTGGGTTGAGAGTCAGTGCCCTTCACCACTTGGACACAGAAGTGTTCAAATTCAAACTAGGTACAAGTAAATAGTTGTGTACTTTATAATTAAGTACCTACTCACAAAAAGTATCTACAAACAGAGGTAGGCAGACACAAGAAAATAAGATACCTACATAGATATTCAAACACTGTAGAAAAGTCTGGTAGTTGATCCACTCTGTTATTTCCCTGAACTTGAAAATCCTCACCTTCCTTTAGCAATAGCACCACCCTGTATAAACCTTGGGCTGCAGATGCTGTTCTGAACCACCCAGTAATGGCACGCGCCCTCAGACTAAAAAGCCTTTAATTTAATTCTAATTATCCTGAAGAACATAAGTCATGTAATAACCCATCGTTAGTACAAGCAGTTTTATTAGTATAGTACTTGAATTTATAGTCAGTTTCAGTTAGGTTGAGAGTTTGTTCTTAGTGTTCTCTTGTAAGGTTCAAACTGTCAGAACCAATCAAATTGTTGTACTAAATTATAGTTCTTCTCCCCCTCCTCAGTCTTCTCTTTTTCCTTCTCCTACTTGTTCATTACCTATCTCTCTTTCTTCCCTCCTCCTCCTCCTCCTCCTCCTCCTCCTCCTCCTCCTCCTCCTTGTCCATTATCTTTCTCCTTTTCTTTCTTATCTCCTCTTTCTTCTCCTTACTTATTCTCTTTCTCTTTCTCCTCGTTCTCCTACTCATTCTTCTTCTTTTCCTTCTGTACCTATTTACCTGAAAGTAAAAACCGTCTGTTGTGTGTCTGTGTTTAGACTTGTAGTGCCAAATTTGACTTACTGAATCGGACAGACTATAGGACTTTGTGTTGGTTATGGTACTCCATATCATTAGGTATAAGTTACATATATTGGTTATTTAATATTTCAAGACTGTGCGCGTGCCACAACACCTGCCCCTATGTTATTACCTAGTTAACCCTTGTCCTCCTTTATATGAGGATAAGTAGACTCCTTACTTAACCCTTAATGTCCGATCTTACCACAGAGATTTTTTCAGCTAATCCAGAGTTTAAAGCTGTGTAACTACACACATAGATCTTACCGATTTTAATGTACAGACCTACTAACTTACCAAATCTATTGCTAATAAAGTAAGGAAGTAGGTACATACCTATTAAGTACCTACATATTTTTTACCTACCTACTTACTTATAATTCTTATTACCTAACCAGACAGTCATGTTTTAATTTTAATGATCTTTAAAAATTAAATGATTTTTAATGATCTTTATACCTACCTAAGTAATAAAATAATGCTGATTTTATAATTGCTCTGCAGACCTAGCAATCCTTTGTGCCTCTTTACCTTGGAACTGCTTTTGCATTACTTCAAGGCACATTCTTTTACATTCATGTCCATCTAGGAGTTGGGTAGAAGAGCTCACTATGTGAGAAGCCTGCCATTAAAGCCTTGTAAAAAAAAAAAATCCGGCCTGGGCTGGTATTCAAACCCCAGCACCTCTGGGTTGAGAGTCAGTGTCCTTCACCACTTGGACACAGAAGTGTTCAAACTCAAACTACTTAAATAGTTGTGTACTTTATAATTAAGTAATAAGTACCTACTTACTTAGGTACTTACAAAAAGTATCTACAAACAGAGGTAGGCAGACACAAGAAAATAAGATCCACAGTTATTTAAACACTGTAGAAAAGTCTGGCAGTTGATCCCCCCTGTTATTTCCGTGAACTTGAAAATCCTCACCTTCCTTTAGGAATAGCACCACCCTGTATAACCTTGGGCTGCAGATGCTGTTCTGAACCACCCAGTAATGGCACGCGCCCTCAGACTAAAAAGCCTTTAATTTAATTCTAATTATCCTGAAGAACGTAAGTCATGTAATACCCCATCGTTAGTACAAGCAGTTTTATTAGTATATGTAGTAGATCAAATCAATAATGAAAACATTGATATTTCCTTAGATGAAATAGTTGAAGCAATCAACCGGATGAGCATGGACACATCAGCTGGGGTTGATGGAGTGCTAATGCGTGCTGTGAAATATGATGGGGTTGCTCAGATTCTGTACAAGATTTATAACCGTATCTTGATTTTGGGTTTGCTTCCTGAGTGCTGGAAAATGGGTAGAACCATTCTTTTGGACAAAGAACCAATCAAATTGTTGTACTAAATTATAGTTCTTCTCCCCCTCCTCAGTCTTCTCTTTTTCCTTCTCCTACTTGTTCATTACCTATTTTCTTCCTTAACTATCTCCTCTTCCTCCTCATTATCTTTCTCCTTTTCTTCCTTAACTATCTCCTCTTTCTCCTGTTCCTTCTTCTCCTTCTGCTTCTCCTCCTCCTTCTCCTCATTCTTCTCCTTTTCCTTCCCCTCCTCCTTGTACTTGTCCATTAGGTATCTTTCTCCCTTTCTTCTTCATCTCCTCCTTCTTCTCCTCATTCGTCCTCTTTTCCTTCTCCTACTTGTTCATAATATACCTAATCTTTCTCCTTTTCTTCTCTTTCTTCTCCCTCTCCTCTTTTTCCTCCCTATCCTCATTCTTATTTTCCTTCTCCTCCTCCTTCTTGTTCTTTCTCCTTTTCTTCTTCTTCTTCTCCTCCTCCTCTTCCTTCTTTTTCTTTCTCCTTTTCTTCTTCTTCTCCTCCTCCTCTTTCTCCTCCTCTTCCTTCTTCTTATAGTGTTTCTAGGTACACCTACTTATTTACATACAGATAATTTTGTGTAGGGACCTACCTATTTACTTGACAGATGATTTTGAAAGTGAAACTGTTGTGCGTCTGTGTTTAGAGCAAAATTGACATTTTAAACCGGACAGACTATAGGACTTTGTGTTGGTTATGGTACTCCATATCATTAGGTATAAGTTACATATATTGGTTATTTAATATTTCAAGACTGTGCGCGTGCCACAACACCTGCCCCTATGTTATTACCTAGTTAACCCTTGTCCTCCTTTATATGAGGATAAGTAGACTCCTTACTTAACCCTTAATGCCCGATCTTACCACAGAGATTTTTCCAGCTAATCCAGAGTTTAAAGCTGTGTAACTACACACATAGATCTTACCGCAGAGATTTTTTCAGTTAATCCAGAGTTTAAAGCTGTGTAACTACACACATAGATCTTACCGCAGAGATTTTTTCAGTTAATCCAGAGTTTAAAGCTGTGTAACTACACACATAGATCTTACCGCAGAGATTTTTTCAGTTAATCCAGAGTTTAAAGCTGTGTAACTACACACATAGATCTTACCGCAGAGATTTTTTCAGTTAATCCAGAGTTTAAAGCTGTGTAACTACACACGTAGTCGATCAACCGTTGATCGATGTCGCCTGGAAAGAAGTTGTATTTTGTATTATTATTATTATTATTTTTCACATGAAAAAGACAACTTTTTCCCCTTACCTACTACTTTCTTTTTTGTTAATTAACAAAAACAAAAAAAAGTAGTATATCTGTAAGCGCAGTATTTTTTTTTTTTGTTTTTTTTTTTTAAGAGGTTTGACAGAGGGAACTGTAACTGCTATGGTCTTATCGTCCCGAAATCGAAGAGAGAAGGAAGACAGGATAGGAGAAAGCCAGCCGTTGCAGTATTTAATTCCCGCCCTGGGCGGGTCCTAAAAGGATAAGGGTTTCGTTCTCGGAACGGAACGGCTGGCTTTCCCCGATCCTATCCTCCTCTCTTCGCTTTGGGACGATAAGATCTAAGTTCTTACAGTTCTTATTTTGTTTGTTCAATGATAAATTTCAAGATTTTTTCGTTTTAAATTTCTCTTTATGAAACATTTGGGTATGCTAAAAATTTGGGTATGCTAAAACATCTGGCAGTAAAAACCGACCATCGAAAATGTTGACCGAAAACATTACTTTCCTTATTATAAGATAAGGAAAGTAAAAACTAGCTGTGAAAGATCACTGGAACAACAACAGATGACATGACAAAGTGATGTTTCACTGTGAAATAAAATAATTTTATTGTTGTTGTTTCGGAAAATGAAAGTGAGTTACAGTGTGTTTCATTTAGGTTGAGAATTGAGGCCGATGAGTCATCAGAAGACAAAGCAATGTTGCCAAACGTACTACGATACAGGGTGGATTTCACCAATAGGGGAACACAGGGCAAAATGGTACTCCGGGGCAAAACGAAATCCACCCTTATTTTGATCTAGGAAGTGCTGAGTTCTCATGGATGAACTAGAAACTATTTTTTCAGCCCTTGGCATGTTAAGATAACAGTTTGTTAAGATCCATTTGATTTGTATAGGCTTAACAGGGGTGTTAAGTAAGCTAACAGGCTGTTAAGTAAGCTAACAGGCTGTTAAGTAAGCTAACAGGCTGTTAAGTAAGCTAACAGGCTGTTAAGTAAGCTAACAAGCTGTTAGGGGCTAAAAAGTAGGTTGGTGAAACCCATCCACAGTTTAATTATTCCTCAAAACTTCTCTATAGAACCCGTCGTTCACACTGCACGAAAAAAAAAAAAAAAAAAAAAAAAAAACACCGACCCCGTCTGAACTGGGGAAAAGCCAAAGAAGAGCTTTTCTTTTTGAATTTTTTTATCGTAAGATTGTAAATTGGACTAAATAAACTTGCATTCTTTTTATGTCATGTCACTTTGTCAGAGAAACTTAGTACCTATGTACCTACCCACACATGTGTGTATGTAATGTAGGTAAATGTAAATTATATCTGCCAAGTACCTACCTATCTAGTTTCAAGACTTTCAAGTACCTACCCATGTAGTATGTAGAGTCCCTTGTCTTCTATACATATGTTGTATGTATTTTGTATTACGAATAGTACGATGTATTGTAGTTTGAGCCTGTTTATGGGAAAACAAAGAAATCAATATGAGAGAGACTAGAGCATTGGAGCGGAGCAACACAGGAAGTAAGTTCCCATGTTGATAACGTGATAACACAATAACAGTAAAACCGAGAGGGGAGATACCGAGGAGAGTGACCAGAGAAAATTCATTGTGAGATAGTACGAGTAGGTACTACCTACCTATTCTGTACTAGAATCTAGGGGAAATAATACAAGTATCTACCTAATAAGTTAGTAGGAGGCTGGAATCTAGGGAGAGATGATATGATAGGTAGACATTTTGACAGGATTACACGAACAAAATTCACAATTCAGCCAGCCGAGATAGCTTGGAGAGTAGCGCGCCTTGTAAGCGCAGTATTTAATTCCCGCCCTGGGCGGGTCCTAAAAGAATAAGGGATTCGTTCTCGGAACGGAACGGCTGGCTTTCTCCGATCCTATCCTCCTCTCTTCGCTTTTGGACGATAAGATCTAAGTTCTTACAATTCTTATTTTGTTTGTTCAATGATAAATTTCAAGATTTTTTCGTTTTAAATTTCTCTTTATGAAACATTTGAGTATGCTCGGTTGGCATATCCATGAATCATTAACGGCAGACGCAAGAGACTAAGTAAGTACCTACTTACTTTAGTTACCTAGTCATTAACTGGGTAAAATAAGCAATAATAATTATAAAAACTCGAGCATTATTAATTATTGTAAAAAAAAAAAAAAAAATGGTGTGAACATCACACAACTTTTCTTATCGCATCCTTGGTCACATTTGAGGGTTTCATACCAAAGTTTCTAGCTCTTACCGTTCTCGAGATACATATTTTGTTTACAATCAGACACACACTAATTAAGGAGCGCCCCACCAATTCAAGAAAGTTTGACCGCGTTAGGCTTTAGCTAGGGACCTCAAAACATGTTCTGGCACTAAAAACTGACCATCGAAAATGTTGACCGAAAACATTACTTTCCTTATTATAGGATAAGGAAAGTAAAAACTAGCTGTGAAAGATCACTGGAACAACAACAGATGATGTGACAAAGTGATGTTTCACTGTGAAATAAAATATAATTGTTGTTGTTTCGGAAAATGAAAGTGAGTTACAGTGTGTTTCATTTAGGTTGAGAATTGAGGCCGATGAGTCATCAGAAGACAAAGCAATGTTGCCAAACGTACTACGATACAGGGTGGATTTCACCAATAGGGGAACACGGGACAAAATGGTACTCCGGGGCAAAACGAAACCCCACCCTTATTTTGATCTAGGAAGTGCTGAGTTCTCATGGAGGAACTAGAAACTATTTTTTGTTAAGTAAGCTAACAGGCTGTTAAGGGCTAAAAAGTAGGTTGGTGAAACCCATCCACAGTTTAATTATTCCTCAAAACTTCTCTACAGAACCCGTTCACACTGCACGAATTTTTCTTCATCTCCATTTTTTTTTTGAGCATTGCTACGAAAAAATCTCAAGCTAAAATAGTCATACTATAAGCACTTCCACTTCTCTATTGTTTATATTGTTTAAGTATTGTTTAGAGTTAGGAGAATATGTTTGTGAAATGAGAATGAAAATTATGAAATGCGTGAAAATCGACGAAACGTACTGATCATCACGCTTCGTACCCGGGAAACAATAATGATATCAATCAAATATACAGGGTATCCCATTTCTCAACTTGGGCTCCCATGTCTTAATGCGAGGGACTAGTCATACGGTCCCGTAGGTAGGTGCAATCAAATATTTTATATTGCTTATTTTTATTCTTTTTTATTCCACACGGGTCCCTTTTAGTCTATGGACTCTGTTGCTAAGAAATCGACGTCAAAATAGAACTTGAACTTCCCAAGAGCGGGAAATGATGAAATGTACCAAAAATGTATTTATCAAATTTACAGGGTGGTAATGTAATCTATTCTCCCCTGTATTGATCATTTTTTTTTTATATATATAAGAAAGAGGTACTTAAGTACCTTGTATATTTAGCAAATAATAAAATAGAATACAATATGATAGGGTGTCAGCTCCAGTCTTAAATAAGTTGACTTTGACTGACATGAAAAAATAAGAGATCTTTTAAAAAAATTTAAAAAACAGCTTTTAAAATAGATAAAGGAAAAATATTGCAAAAAACCTAGCTAGGTATAAAAAGATTCTTATGGGTGGTATTGATCATATGAAGCGGAAAATTCCCCTTCTTCACAAGTGTACCAAAAATGAACTTATCTTCCATAATATGTACATTTGGCATATGTAGATGTATACCAACATTTTTGCCATTTCATTTTTCTGCAGTTTTTGGCTGCGTCAAAAATCTCTTCCCATTTCTCCCTCTTTCTCCAAGGTTCCTTCACTGTGCACATATTATTTAAACACCCTGTATATATTATTATTTATTATTATATCAGCATTGGGAATAGCTCGAGTGTGAACTTATATTTCTTATCGTATAACCTAACACATGGGATGATGAGTAAATATAAATATTATGTGTAACACTAACACTGAATTCACAATCGTAATGCTATAAGCTATAATACCTACTGAAGCTGTAATCAGAATCGTTGAAGATTGTAATGCAAGTCAAGTCCACAGCACTTTACTTTTGGTTCAATTGATGTTCTTAGAAAGTGTAACTGAAGTAACTTGTAGTTCTGGGGAACTTCAAAGAAGGGCCGATATGCGGCCCACAACCAATGGTTTTACTTCAGTAAAAATCAAAATTCTAAGAAAATACGTACTTGTAGCTCTGTGTTCTATGAAACTCATTTGGAGAAAGGACCTACAAGGGCATGGGGCCCCCAAAACAATGGTTTTACTTCAGTAAATTCAACCCAGAAAGTATGTAGGTAGTGTGGGTACCTATAGTGGGTAGGTAGCTAAGTTCTTGAAACTTACAACTTAGTTCCGTAATTTGTAGAACAAATTGAGGAGAATTGGCCGAATGGTAACTCCGATCGGTCGTACAATTGGGTGTAAAAATTATAAAGCTTCCGTTGTGCTCTAATCAACCTCTATTTTGGCCAAATTTTGGGGTCCATGTTGGGGTCGTCTTCGTACTGATTGTACTCTCGGGGATAAAAGCTAATGAATATTCAAACATTTATCTAGGAAGCTGGCGACTTTCCAAAATTCCTATATGATAAGACTTCTTGCAACAAAGATTTATACACAACACAAATAGATTAAAGAACATAGGTGCCATAAATACATATATAGACTATATACTTATATAGGTAGATAAGGTGCCATACATAGAACATGGGGAGCCAAAAGGTGATAAGGAAAAGGAACATAGTGGGCAATGAATGGGGAACGTAAACATTGCGTTGGACATGACAATACAGTGTCACACGAGAGAAAATCGCCTGCGGTAGTCGATCAACCGTTGATCGATGTCGCCTGGAAAGAAGTTGTATTTTGTATTATTATTATTTTTCACATGAAAAAGACAACTTTTTTCCCCTTACCTACTACCTACTTTCTTTTGTTAATTAAAAAAAAAGTAGTATATACCTAGGTACTTAGGTATTCTTTTTCCTTACAATCCAATAGTCATGCCATTTGAATTTGAACCACTCAAGCACCAACGGAACATAAGGGGAAACTAACATGTGGACTATGTGATGGAAATTAGTCAAAGTCCCCATTGTGCATATGTCACGGCGAATGACAGAATTCTTCACTCCACTGCGCGTAACCTATTATGTTGGAGATTTTAATGAGTATTTTATGCTTTGGAGTCAATGGTTTCTAATTAGTTCGCCCCGGAGTTGAGGTTTTTATTGCTATTGTGTCACTATGTCACGTGATGTGAGACGATCAATCTTGAATCTTTGTTTATCCAAGTCTTTAAAATCAGAATGTCTACATTCTAGACCTCATGATTTGGTGAACCGTAAAACTAAAATAAGAGCGTCTTCTAATATTTTTAGTTTTACAGCTAACACCAAACTTTGCTTCATCCCCTTTTCCATTGACCCATGTATGTATTCCATTTTCCTTCCAGCTCAGTCGTCCTTAGAATCACAAAGATGAGTTCAGGGTTTATAGGTATCCGAAATTCCGAAGCAGAGATAGCCAGCATAGCTGACCTACTTTAAAGTACTAAATTACCCCAACACACCCTACATCTTTTATTGAACTAAGGGTTCCAAGCTGATTTGGGTATAATTTGAAACTACCCCAACTCACCCTACAACTTTTATTGAGTTATTGAGAAGTAAGGGCTCCAAGCTGATTGGGGTATAGTTTGATCTCCCCTCATTTGTAAGGTGGGTCAGGGACTCCGGGACCCCTCTTCAAATCCATTGAGTGACTTATTGGCAGGAGTTTGGAAGGGTCCCGGCAGGAGTTAGGAAGGGTCCCGGTTGGAGTTAGGAAGGGTCCCGGTTAGGGTTCATGTTTTATCGGTTTTTGATTTACAATTTTTACAATCTCGTCCATTGTAATTTACAATACAATGGGTGGGCATTGTGTTTCCTGAGAGGATGTGTTTTGTTTGACCCTCTCATTTAAGTATGTCTATAGTTTTCTATTCGGAGGGATGCTGTGGACAGGCCCGTATCCAGAATTTCAGCGAGGGGGGAGGACCCATTCGAAGAATTCAGACGGGGTCGGTGTTTTTCGTCAGTATCTCAATCAGCCCTAGGGTGATTGCTTTGGGCTGTCATTTGGTTTTGGCTTTAAAAAACTTAGCTATTTCTTTAGCAAGGGAAATTTCAGGCTGCTATCCTCCCTGAGTGTGAACTTATATTTCTTATCGTATAACCTAACACATGGGATGATGAGTAAATATAAATATTATGTGTAACACTAGCACTGAAGTCACAATCGTAATGCTATAATACCTACTGAAGCTGTAATCAGAATCGTTGAAGATTGTAATGCAAGTCAAGTCCACAGCACTTTACTTTTGGTTCAATTGATGTTCTTAGAAAGTGTAACTCAAGTAACTTGTAGTTCTGGGGAACTTCAAAGAAGGGCCGATATGCGGCCCGCAAACAATGGTTTTACTTCAGTAAAAATCAAAATTCTAAGAAAGGTTTTATGCCCTACAAGGGCATGGGGCCCCCAAAACAATGGTTTTACTTCAGTAAATTCAATCTTCCCAGAAAGTATGTAGGTAGTGTGGGTACCTAATGGGTAGGTAGCTAAGTTCTTGAAACTTATAACTTAGTTCCGTAATTTGTAGAAAAAATTGAGGAGAATTGGCCGAATGGTAACCCCGATCGGTCGTATAATTGGGTGTAAAAATTATAAAGCTTCCGTTGTGCTCTAATCAACCTCTGTTTTGGCCAACTTTTGGGGTCCATATTGGGGTCGTTCGTCTTCGTACTGATTGTACTCTCGGGGATAAAAGTTAATGAAAGAGTATTCAAACATCAACAATGTTCAACATAAGGGGAAACTAACATGTGGACTATGTGATGGAAATCAGTCAAGTCCCCATTGTGCATATGTCACGGCAAATGACAGAATTCTCCACTCGACTGCGCGTAACCTATTATGTTGGAGATTTTAATGAGTATTTTATGCTTTGGAGTCAATGGTTTCTAATTAGCTCGCCCCGGAGTTTAGGTTTTTTTTTGCTATTGTGTCACTATGTCACGTGATGTGAAACGATCAATCTTGGATCTTTGTTTACCGAAAGCCAGCCGTTCCGAGAACGAACATTATCCCATCCGGATAAAATCCGCCCCGGGCGGGAATCGAACCCGCGGCCTAGCGCTTACAAGGCAGACACGCCACCAACCAAGCTAACTAGGCTGGCCTCTAATATTTTTAGTTTTACGGCTAACACCAAACTGCTTCATCCCCTTACCCATTGACCCATGTATTCCATTTTCCTTCCAGCTCAGTCGTCCTTAGAACCACAAAGCTGAGTTCAGGGTTTATAGGTATCCGAAATTCCGAAGCGGAGATAGCCAGCATAGCTGACCTACTTTAAAGTACTAAAACCTCCTTTGAAGTAGGTTTCGAAAGTTCCCCCATTTCGAAATCACCCCAACACGCCCTACATCTTTTATTGAACTAAGGGTTCCAAGCTGATTTGGGTATAATTTGAAATTACCCCAACTCACCCTACAACTTTTATTGAGTTATTGAGAAGTAAGGGCTCCAAGCTGATTTTGGGTTCGATCTCCCCTCGTTTGTAAGGTGGGTCAGGGACTCCGGGACCCCTCTTCAAATCCATTGAGTGACTTATTGGCTGGGAATTAGGAAGGGTCCCGGCTGGAGTTAGGAAGGGTCCCGGTTATGGTTCATGTTTTATCGGTTTTTGATTTACAATTTTTACAATCTCGTCCATTGTAATTTACAATACAATGGTTGGGCATTGTGTTTCCTGAGAGGATGTGTTTTGTTTGACCCTCTCATTTATGTCTATAGTTTTCTATTCGGAGGGATGCTGTGGACAGGCCCGTATTCAGAATTTTAGCGAGGGGGGAGGGCCCATTCGAAGAGTTCAGACGGGGTCGGCGTTTTTAGTCAGTGTCTCAATCAGCCCTGGGGTGATTCTTTGGGCTGTCATTTGGTTTTGGCTTTAAAAACCTTTGCTATTTCTTTAGCAAGGGAAATTTCAGGCTGGTATCCTCCCGGTTGAAAGTCCCCCAGCCAGACTAAGGTCTGTTGAACCAATCAGAAGGCGCCTTTATAACCAAAATACGGCCCTGAATTGCTGGATGCTGGGGTGGTAGCTGTGGGGTGTGGGTCCAATATTTTGTTGGTCCTTCAATTATAGGTCCTTTAATTTTCTTATGAGAAAGATACTTTTTTTAAGCGTATACTTATCTGAAGCGTTTCTTTAGATGTCATCCAGTCAGATTAATTATTTCCTGCGTTTCAGAGATTTAGAGTATTTTGACATTTTCATTTCCACGCCTCAATACTAGCATCTTCTACTGATTCTACTCTGTGGTCGATCGTCATCGATATCGGCGCCCGAAACATAATATTAATATGATATGGTAACTTTGTATTTTTTAATTCCACCAAAATCTTTCCTTTTAAATAGCATATGGGTTACGTGATAGAGAAAGCCTTCGGCGTAGCCTTTTATTTCTAGTATCTACTTTAACACGTATAAGGCTGCTCTTGGCAATACAACAATTAACCAACAGAGACAGCAGACTCAGTACTGATGCGAACTTTGCAAAATACTAGTAATTGCTCTAGCTAACATTATAACCAAAATACGGCCCTGAATTGCTGGATGCTGGGGTGGTAGCTGTGGGGTGTGGGTCCAATATTTTGTTGGTCCTTCAATTATTATAGGTCCTTTAATTTTCTTATGAGAAAGATACTTTTTTTTAAGCGTATACTTATCTAAAGCGTTTCTTTAGATGTCATCCAGTCAGATTAATTATTTCCTGAGTTTCAGAGTATTTTGACATTTTCATTTCCACGCCTCATTATTAGCATCTTCTACTGATTCTACTCTGTGGTCGATCGTTATCGATATCGGCGCCCGAAACATAATATTAATATATGATATGGTAACTTTGTATTTTTTAATTCCACCAAAATCTTTCCTTTTAAATAGCATATGGGTTACGTGATAGAGAAAGCCTTCGGCGTAGCCTTTTATTTCTAGTATCTACTTTAACACCCTGTATAAGGCTGCTCTTGGCAATGCAACAATTAACCAACAGAGACAGCAGACTCAGTACTGATGTGAACTTTGCAAAATACTAGTAATTGCTCTAGCTAACTCTTGCTCTAGAACAATAGCGAACACATAACCCGAGCAGGCGAGTTTTACTTCTATTTATAGTAAAGCAACTTACATACTGGTACAGTAAAGTAACTAAGTGGATAGAGCTGGTAAATAGTAATGTAACTATGTATTTATTAATGTACATAGTATGTACTGATAATATGGTATTGCGAATGTTAACGTCCTGTGAAGTTGAAACAACGGGAAACCTTGAAAACTGTGAGCGTGCGAAGTAAATTGTAAGTTTTTATTTTGTAAGTAAAGCTAGAAACACATTACTATCACGTCACCACGTGACGTGATAGTAGCCCGTCCTTAACGAAATTACCTACAATATTATGGGAAAACTTTGAGCTACATCTTTCTGACTCCCCATGAGTTCACGTGACGTGATAGTAGCCCGTCCTTAACGAAATTACCTACAATATTATGGGAAAACTTTGAACTACATCTTTCTGACTCCCCATGGCTTCACGTGAATTGACGTGATGGTAGTGTGTTTCTAACCTTAAGTCAGTAATTAGTTAAATTTCATGCCGAATCGCGTGATGTACGTCCACACTATAATGGGTTAGATATACGTTTTATCGGTTCGATAGACCTCGGCCGATATCGATCGACTTCGCGGTCGACTGGCAGTGTAGACGCAGCCTAATGATTCAATCTACTATACAGTCCGGGCCATAGTGTAGATGTGGATGCAGCCTAATGATTCACCCTATAGCCCGGGCCTAGCTGTACGCAAACAAACTTCTGTTATTTTAAGAAAAAGAAACACAACGCAACGCTAAAAAGAAATTTATTCTTATATACATTGTATAGAAATATGACTGTATACACTTATACAGTATAGTATAGAAATAGATTTCTGCCAAGGAAGGAGAGGGATGTCAGAATAAACACATGTTGTAGGTACCTACCATTGTTTATGCAAAGGAAATGCAGTATGCATAATCTGCATATACTTATTAGGGCTCAATTATACAGAGGCAACATGTAGCAATTGTAGCATGATGCATTGAATTTCTCCTTTTTTTTCGAGAGGTTTGACAGAGGGAACTCTTACTGCTAAGCTCTTATCGGGCCGAAATCGAAGAGAGAATGAAGACAGGATAGGAAAAAGCCATCCGTTCGGAGAACGAATATTATTCTGAGGATAAAATCCGCCCCGGGCGGGAATCGAACCCGCGACCTAACGCTTACAAGGCAGACGCGATACCCTCCAAGCTAACTAGGCTGGCTGAATTTCTCCTTAAATGTTGGTCTCAAACGGACCGCATTTCAATCTGGTACCATGAAAATCGTCACCAGAGAAATAATCGAGACCCGATGGATTCAATGTGCTAATTGCTAACTGCTGCTACTGATCCAAACACGGCAAAAGTTATTGGTGTTATTCAAGGAATGATGTTTTCCTCTTAGGGGCAAAAACAATAAACAACTTGGAATACCGGACAACCAAAATAGCATAGAAATAACAAAGGGACAAAGAATTTGTTTGATGCAAAAAAATTGGCATTCCAATCAATGCGAATATCATTCTACAGATATTTTCATTTTGTTTTTGAACACCACTGTAGAGTGTAGCCGTGACTAGGTGGACTCAAACACTGATTTGTTCATTGACACAGTATACAAATCAAAAATGTTGAAAAATTATACAAAAAAAAAAAAGATTGTATTTTTGGACAAAATATTGAAAGTTGAAATTATTATTTTCTTCATAACTTTTAGCATACTCCCATGGAAGCGTAATAGCGTATTCACACTTATTCAATATTCGTAGGAGGGTATTGCTGTTGGAATCATCGGAAATTGAAATTTCAATTGGTGGGCGTATTCCGCGGGCTCAGTTAATTGAATATTATTGTGAAGAGTATAGGTTACTTCTGTTCTTTACTATGGTGTAATTTGATAGCCATAATATGGACCACCAAGTTTAGGTATACATCAAGCTAGGTCAGTTACATAGGACAGAAAGGGACGGGCGGGAGACTATAATTTTTGGGTGTTTCCTTGAAAAAATAAAGGAAAGCTTCTCTGTGTTTTTAGCAGTAAAATAACTCTGAAACTTCAATTCTAATATTAAGAGATTTTAGAAATCCTTATAGGTACCCTCCTCAAAGATTTAGGTTTCAACTCGACAATTATCCCTTTTAGGTTTGTCTGTTTCACTTTCACCACAACTCTTGAACGGTTTGTGCGATTTTGATGAGGATGGTCGACACATAACGTAAATTCTATGATTATATTTCGAACCCATGGGGCTTTTGTAGGGCCCCTTTTTACATAGTTTTTTTTAATGAATTCTTCATTTCACTGAACCATCATTAGTAACTCTTGCTCTAGAACAATAGCGAACACATAACCCGAGCAGGCGAGTTTTACTTCTATTTATAGTAAAGCAACTTACATACTGGTATAGTAAAGTAACTAAGTGGATAGAGCTGGTAAATAGTAATGTAACTATGTATTTATAATGTACATAGTATGTGCTGGTAATATGGTATTGCGAATGTTAACGTCCTGTGAAGTTGAAACAACGGGAAACCTTGAAAACTGTGAGCGTGCGAAGTAAATTGTAAGTTTTTATTTTGTAAGTAAAGGTAGAAAGTAGAAACACACTACTATCACGTCAAGTGACGTGACGTGATAGTAGTGTGGCTGTCCTGAACGAGATTACCTACAATATTGTGGGAAAACTTTGAACTACATCTTTCTGACTCCCCATGGCTTCACGTGAATTTACGTGATGGTAGTGTGTTTCTACCTTTAGTCAGTAATTAGTTAAATTTCATGCCGAATCGCCTGATGTACGTCCACACTATAATGGGTTAGATATACGTTTTATCGGTTCGATAGACCTCGGCCGATATCGATCGACTTCACTAGCAGTGTAGACGCAGCCTAATAATTCAATCTACTATACAGTCCGGGCCATAGTGTAGTTGTGGATGCAGCCTAATGATTCACCCTATAGCCCGGGCCTAGCTGTACGCAAACAAACTTCTGTTATTTTAAGAGAAAGAAACACAACGCAACGCTAAAAAGAAATTTATTCTTATATACATTGTATAGAATTATGACTGTATACACTTATACCATTGCTACGAAAAAATCTCAAGCTAAAATAGTCATACTATAAGCACTTCCACTTCTCTATTGTTTATATTGTTTAAGTATTGTTTAGAGTTAGGAGAATATGTTTGTGAAATGAGAATGAAAATTATGAAATGCGTGAAAATCGACGAAACGTACTGATCATCACGCTTCGTACCCGGGAAACAATAATGATATCAATCAAATATACAGGGTATCCCATTTCTCAACTTGGGCTCCCATGTCTTAATGCGAGGGACTAGTCATACGGTCCCGTAGGTAGGTGCAATCAAATAATCTGCATATACTTATTAGGGCTCAATTATACAGAGGCAACATGTAGCAATTATAGCATGATGCATTGAATTTCTCCTTTATTTTTATTCTTTTTTATTCCACACGGGTCCCTTTTAGTCTATGGACTCTGTTGCTAAGAAATCGACGTCAAAATAGAACTTGAACTTCCCAAGAGCGGGAAATGATGAAATGTACCAAAAATGTATTTATCAAATTTACAGGGTGGTAATGTAATCTATTCTCCCCTGTATTGATCATTTTTTTGAATTTCTCCTTTTTTTTTTCAAGAGGTTTGACAGAGGGAACTCTAACTGCTAAGCTCTTATCGGGCCGAAATCGAAGAGAGAAAGAAGACAGGATAGGAAAAAGCCATCCGTTCCGAAAACGAATATTATTCTGAGGATAAAATCCGCCCCGGGCGGGAATCGAACCGGCGACCTAACGCTTACAAGGCAGACGCGGTACCCTTCAAGCTAACTAGGCTGGCTGAATTTCTCCTTAAATGTTGGTCTCAAACGGACCGCATTTCAATCTGGTACCATGAAAATCGTCACCAGAGAAATAATCGAGACCCGATGGGTTCAATGTGCTAATTGCTGCTTCTGATCCAAACACGGCAAAAGTTATTGGTGTTATTCAAGGAATGATGTTTTCCTCTTAGGGGCAAAAACAATAAACAACTTGGAATACCGGACAAGCAAAATAGCATAGAAATAACAAAGGGACAAAGAATTTGTTTGATGCAAAAAATTTGGCATTCCAATCAATGCGAATATCATTCTACAGATATTTTCATTTTGTTTTTGAACACCGCGGCCATTGCTACGAAAAAATCTCAAGCTAAAATAGTCATACTATAAGCACTTCCACTTCTCTATTGTTTATATTGTTTAAGTATTGTTTAGGGTTAGGAGAACATGTCTGGTGAAATGAGAATGAAAATAATGAAATGCGTGAAAATCGACGAAACGTACTGATCATCACGCTTCGTACCCGGGAAACAATAATGATATCAATCAAATATACAGGGTATCCCATTTCTCAACTTGGGTTCCCATATCTCAATGTGAGGGACTAGTCATACGATTCCGTAGGTAGGTGCAATCAAATATTTTTATTCTTTTTTATTCCACACGGGTCCCTTTTAGTCTATGGACTCTGTTGCTAAGAAATCGACGTCAAAATGAGAGGGGTAAAAAAAAAAAAAAAAAAAAAAAAAAAAAAAAACGACCTCGTCTGAACTGGGAAAAGCCAAAGAAGAGCCTTTCAATAAATAAATAACTTGAATAACTTGCATTCTTTTTATGTCATGTCACTTTGTCAGAGAAACTTAGTACCTACGTACCTACCTTTGTAATTGTACTTATATGTACCTACCCACACATGTGTGTAATGTAGGTAAATGTAATTTATATCTGCCAAGTACCTACCTATCTACATAGTTTCAAGACTTTCAAGTACCTACCCTTGTAGTATGTAAAAAAAAAAAAAAAAAAAAAAACCGACCCCGTCTGAACTGGGGAAAAGCCAAAGAAGAGCCTTTCAATAAATAACTTGCATTCTTTTTATGTCATGTCACTTTGTCAGAGAAACTTAGTAGGTACCTACGTACCTACACCTTTGTACTTGTACTTATATCATGTGTGTAATGTAGGTAAATGCAATTTATATCTGCCAAGTACCTACCTATCTAGTTTCAAGACTTTCAAGTACCTACCCATGTAGTATGTAAAGTCCCTTGTCTTCTATACATATGTTGTATGTATTTTGTATTACGAATAGACGTCAAAATAGAACTTGAACTTCCCAAGAGAGGGAAATGATGAAATGTACCAAAAATGTATTTATCAAATTTACAGGGTGGTAACGTAATCTATTCCCCCCTGTATTGGTCATATGAAGCCGAAAATTCCCCTTCTCCACAAGTGTACCAAAAATGAACTCATCTTCCGTAATATGTACATTTGGCATTATGTAGATGTATACCAACATTTCTGCCATTTCATTTTTCTGCAGTTTTTGGCTGCGTCAAAAATCTCTTCCCATTTCCCCCTCTTTCGACGTCAAAATAGAACTTGAACTTCCCAAGAGAGGGAAATGATGAAATGTACCAAAAATGTATTTATCAAATTTACAGGGTGGTAACGCAATCTATTCCCCGCTGTATTGATCATATGAAGCCGAAATTCCCCTTCTTCACAAGTGTACCAAAAATGAACTCATCTTCCACAATATGTACATTTGGCATATGTAGATGTACCAACATTTCTGCCATTTCATTTTTCTGTAGTTTTTGGCTGCGTCAAAAATCTCTTCCCATTTCTCTCCAAGGTTCCTTCACTGTGCACATATTATTTAAACACCCTGTATACATATATTATTATTTATTATTATATCAGCATTGGGAATAGCTCGAGTGTGAAGAGTAAGCTTAGAGATAAATCAAAACTTGTGAAATAAATCAAAACGTAGTTTACAAATTTTCAACTAAGTAGCCATAACCACAGACCGACCCTTTGAGAGATAATGAAGCCGCTACAACAACAACTCATGGACTCAAAAAGTCAGTAATATTTTGGACGTCTTACGTCCCACCCTGTATAATTAGCTGATCTCTGAACCACCCCGTATGTATTGAGAAAAATAAATACCAACACGTGGTACATACAACATACATACATAGGTATTGGCAAGAAGGAAATTATATGAATCATTGGTTGGTTGTTTTAACAATTTCCATATGACCCGACTATCATCATAGAAGCATAGAACAATAATGCATCAACACAATTATTTCTATGCGAGTATACCCAGATTGTTTATAAACACACACTGTACTTGGAAAAAAAATGGAAAATACGGTCTGCCGGCCTAGTTAGCTTGGCAGTAGGCCTGCCTTGTAATAAGCGCTAGGTCGCGGGTTCGTTCTCGGAACGGCTGACTTTTTCCTATCCTATCCTCCTTTTCTCTTCAATTTCGGAGCTCATAGACCTCTGTCTCTGTTGTTACATAGCAGTTCCCTCTATAAATTCCCGATTTATTTATTTATCTTCGCTCAAGTGGTATATTCTTCTTAAAAAACACTTGGTGATATGAGCGAGCGCCATTTGAGTCATTTCATCCTACTCTAGATTCTAGAAAACGTTGATTAGGTTTTTGTTGAGTGGGTTTTGATTGTGAACAGTATCAGTGATATGAGCGAGCGCCATTTGAGTCATTTCATCCTACTCTAGATTCTAGAAAACGTTGATTAGGTTTTTGTTGAGTGGGTTTTGATTGAAATTGAACAGTATCAGCCATTTGAGTCATTTCATCCTACTCTAGATTCTAGAAAACGTTGATTAGGTTTTTGTTGAGTGGGTTTTGATTGTGAACAGTATCAGTGGAAAACTCATCTTAATGATTCTTCTTCTCCCTATTTTTTCTTCATCGTGTGAGACTTTATTGAAACTGTTGGCAAAAGCGGACTTACTAAGGCCTACACATCATGTACTTCATATTATTTAACACTTTGATTGCCACATTTGTCATTTAAGTATCGCTGTTGTAGCGCCTTCAGCTGCAGCCGAATGGTGATGACAGAATGAAGAAATGATATCTTTTTTTTTTTCTGTCATACACCGGGGTGGTGGTCTCTAGCCATGTATAATTGGCCCGTCCTGAACAGCAGCCAACCATCGAGAGAACTTGTTAGCAGAGAGAAGCATTTGAAAACTGCCAGCTGGTTAGGGTTAGCTGTTGTTCCTGTTTGTAATCCCACAGCTGGACCGTCCCCTAACCAGACAAGTCATAAAAGTATGACTAACATCAGCAATCAGCATACCTATAGTCCGAAACAACTATTTTTTTCCCACAGCTGGACCGTCCCCTAACCAGACAAGTCATAAAAGTATGACTAACATCAGCAATCAGCATACCTATAGTCCGAAACAACTAATTTTTTTTTTACTTTCTATTTTTCTTGGGAACTCCAAAGTGTTAAAGTGTTTGTAATTAGAAGAAAAAATAAGACAAACTGTAGATTTTTTCTGGAGGAGTGCGAATTTCCAGGGCTTGGCTCATGTGTAATTGTATAGCTACCAGCTGTATTAGCTATGCACACTTCACGACAATTCCCTATTTTTTCTTGGGAACTCCAAAGTGTTAAAGTGTTTGTAATTAGAAGAAAAAATAAGACAAACTGTAGATTTTTTCTGGAGGAGTGAGAATTTCCAGGGCTTGGCCCATGTGTAACTGTGTATAGCTACCAGCTATATTAGATATGCACACTTTATATCAATTCCCTATCACTCTTGCATAGAATGATTCGAGCTGTCAAGCTGTTGGTTCTTAGCATCATTTCAACCTACTCTGCAAAGTGATTGTAATCGTATTCAAAAACGTATATAATGTTGATTGACTTGAGTGAGTTAAGAACATAATACTGTATAGGTATACCTATGTTGAGTGAGTTGAGTGGGTGTTGATTGAACAGTATCAGATATCAGAGTGGAAAATTGACGTTTTTTTCCTCGTTTTAATATCTCAATCAGTATTCAGTTGGTGTTAATATTCCATAGGTTGGTGTTGTTCCATATATTACTGGAACAAAGATACAGGGGGGTCAAAAGTGGGTCAAATTGTTTCGTGTAATATTACACACTGTGTGCGTTAGGCTGGAACTTGGCCTGGCGCACTGCCGTGCGCCTAGATCATCTTCATTAATTTAGTAGGTAGTAGAAGCGTCTGCCTTGTAAGCGCTAGGCCGCGGGTTCGATTCCCGCCCGGGGCGGATTTTATCCTGACGGGATAATGTTCGTTCTCGGAACGGCTGGCTTTCTCCTATCCTGTCTTCCTTCTCTCTTCGATTTCGGGACGATAAGACCATAGCAGTTAAAGTTCCCTCTGTCAAACTTCTTCAAAAGAAAAAAAAAAAAGGATTTAGGTTTCAACTCGACAATTATCCCTTTTAGGTTTGTCTGTTTCACCACAACTCTTGAACGGTTTGTCCAATTTTGATGAGGATGGTCGAAACCGAAACGTAAATTCTATGATTATATTTCGAACCTATGGGGCTTTTGTAGGGCCCCTTTTTACATAGTTTTTCTGAATGAATTCTTCATTTCACTGAGCCATCATTAGTAGATATATTTCGAACCTATGGGGCTTTTGTAGGGCCCCTTTTTACATAGTTTTTCTGAATGAATTCTTCATTTCACTGAACCATCATTAGTTATATTTTTCTTGTCGCCCAAATGCTTGAGGCAAAATAACAAGGAAGATTGGCTCATACTTCTTTGACTCATACCTTGACTCATCTGTGTTTCATCGAGAGGATTTCGTCTTCTCTTGATTCATCTTATTGTGTCATTCAAGTTCATCTTATATTCTTATTGTTAAGAAGACTCAGAACTCACTGGGAGTTTATTAACATAGTGGCGACTCTAAAATAGTTCTTATCCCAAACAAACATGATGTTCATGGCAGTGTAACCATTGCTATTTCTTTAACAAGGGAAATTGGGGCTGCACTGAAAGAAAAAAATCCTTTGTATTTCTTCCAATCGCGCACTTCATGGAGCCTTACTCCTTTATATGCAATTATGCACTTCTCTTATTGTGTCATTCAAGTTCATCTTATATTCTTATTGTTAAGAAGACTCAGAACTCACTGGGAGTTTATTAACATAGTGGCGACTCCGACATAGTCCTAAACATGATGGTCAGGGCAGTGTCGCTTTGATTGTTCGCACTCAACCTTTACAGTGAGGGAAATTTCAGGCCTGTATCCTCTCTTTGCTTGTCTAAAGCTTCGCTACTTACTTATAATGTAAGGCGCCTTGCGCATTAAAATCAACAACTGTTGCTTCCTTTCGTTCAAGGCATATCCAACCCTTGATTGTAAGGCTGAAAGCGCGATTGGAACAAATAGGTACCAAACAACAAATGCCAAACTAATATGAGCTCTAAAGAAAGTCTCCCAGGCAGACTAATATTAGCTCTGTATTAACTGTCCGGCCAATTCATTCTCTTTTTTTTTTTTCTTAAAAAAAGAGGTTTCATAGAGGGAGCTGTAATTGACTTTTTTTCTTAAAAAAAAAGAAGTTTCATAGAGGGAACTGTAATTGCTAAGGTTTTTTCGTCCCCAAATCGAATAAAGAAGGAAGACAGGATAGGAGAAAGCCAGCCATTCCGAGAACGAACATTATCCGGTTAGGATAAAATCTACCCCGGGCGGGAATCGAACCCGCGGCCTAACGCTTACAAGGCAGACTCTTTTCCAAACAAGCTACCTAGGCTGGCTCGATTTCATCTAAAACCTAGGTCCCTGCATGGATAGAATTATTATTCTATAACATAAATAATAGAATAGGAGAACATGTCACAGGACACAGGTCTACGCATAGGCTTCATAGCAGCATCTTTACAATTCTTACAACTTGTAACAATATAACGAACTGTTTCCTCTCTTGCATAATTTACAATATTATGATAGTAAGATTAGTAGGATAAGGATAATGTACTATAAAATAGAATAGAATATAAGGATAATGTATTGTAGAATAGAATAGAATATAAAATAACGTGTTTATCCTGATAGAAGGATAAGCTGGATAAGGATAGTGTTAAGGGGATATCAAGCTCAAACGAATCCCATCAGCTTAGGATAAATTTCACCTCGGGCGGAAGTCGAACCCGCGACCTAGCGTTTACAAGGCAGGCGCGCTCCAAGATATAGAATTTTACATGACTCATGGGCTACAGAGTTATAGGTTATAGAGGATACCGCGAACGCTCGTGTATTTAGAGCTGTGATTCATTGAATGGGACACGAACACGATAGTTTGTCTGCTTTGTAACCACTTGTTGACCTGAAAGAGTGTTGCCTTACTTCTACTTACCACTGGCCTTGAGCAATACTTACTACTTACCAACTAGTAACTAATAGTACCGTACTTACTACCTAACACCTAAGGCCTATTTTCCTTTCTTAATGTTAATGTACATTAACAATACGTTTTTCGGTGGTGGGGATAAAAGTTTGGTAGTGGGGGTAAACATTGACGATTGAAAAAAATCAGCTGATGAAATTTTAAATTTTACCGCCAAAACTTCATATATTCCTAATGTAAAACAAGATGGCGGATCGTTATGCGAGAAAAAAGCCACATTACAAAATTCGTGAAAGGAGAGGAGTGGAAGTTATTGTACATTAACATTTGAGAAAGAAAAATTCGAATTAAGCTAATGTACATTAACATTACGAAAGGAAAATCTAGGCTACTAGTAACTATTACCACCGACCTTGAGTGAGCAGAAGCATTGGGAAACCTCCGTTATCCAGAGGATCCTCGTCTTATGTCTTATTATTCAAAGGATTCGCGCCAGCTCTTGTTATATAAAATCACTCTTGTCCAAATTTATAAAGTTCATCCTGGGCGGGAATCGAACCCGCGTCCTATTAGCGCTTACAAGGCAGCCTCGTTTCCAAGATCAATTCTGATTGACTCAATATCGAATTTGCACTTAGCCTCGTGAAGATGAGAAGCTCCTTCAAATGAGTATAACAAGAAAATGAGTAGCTACTTTAAGTGAGTAACTCGAAAATCAGGAATAATAATAAAAAAAAAAAAAACACACAAAAGAATTACTTGGGCTATTAGATGAGTCACTGAGATGATGATTAAAGTTGTGACTTAGTTTGGTTGGTATTTGGTAGTCATGATCATGAGTTAATGACTGAGCGCACCATTCACTTGAACTTGAGGACCCCACGTGAAGAAGAGTGAGAGTTCCTTTTTGTAACTCTTGTTCTAAAATTCTAGACAATCTTTGAAGACCCCACGTGAATAA
The DNA here is from genome assembly GCF_000475195.1 of Diaphorina citri. Lineage (NCBI taxonomy): Eukaryota > Metazoa > Arthropoda > Insecta > Hemiptera > Psyllidae > Diaphorina > Diaphorina citri. Next base: position 145,665 of record NW_007377944.1, on the reverse strand, counting down.
TGATGAGAGTTCCTTTTTGTAACTTTTGTTGTTCTAAAATTCTCAACAAAATTCTGTCAGGTCTACCTGATACTTTATGAGCTCACTTTTGTTAGGTAGACCTGACAGGCGGACCTGATCAGGTCTACCTGATAGTGAGTGGCTGGCCTTAGGAATCTAGGATCATGATAGCATCAGCATCAATGTCATGATGCAATCTATTACCATCCTCTGTAACTCAAATCTCGGAAGAATTTGGAAAATGTGTTCTTCCTAGTTCGTCCCACATTATCATCTCTGTTTAAGGTGTAGCTTGAATGAAACATCTTCTCGGAAAAACAGAATAATTATGCATAATAGCGTACAAGAATTTGAAAAGTGCATTCTTTCATAACATACTCGTAACTGCTGACATCTTCTCGGAAAAACAGAATAATTATGCATAATAGCGTACAAGAATTTGAAAAGTGCATTCTTCCCATATCATCATACTCTGCTATATACAGTGTAAGGTGTTTCCCATGTTTTTCTACATCTTTTCAATGAAAAATGGTGTTGTAAGGTGTAGCTTGAATAAAACATCTCTGAAAAACAAAATAATTGTGCATAATTGCCTACAAGAATTGGAAAAGTGCATTCTTTCATAACATACTCGTAACTACTCACTGCTGATAGCGCGGTGCAAAATGTTTCCCACAGGATGCAAGAAAATCTTTTAAACTAGGGGAGGATAATGGACTTTTTACTTTCCTTATCCTATGGGAAGGAAAGTAATGTAATCGGGTCAAAGTTAATTAAATTTTAAAGAGTAAGTTTCAATTTATCAGAGTTTATTCAAGTAAGCTTAGAGATATGTAAATCGAAACTTGGGAAATAAATCAAAACGTAGTTTACAAATTTTCAACTAAGTAGCCATAACCACACACCGACCCTTTGAGACAGAAAATGCCTGTCTCATGGCAGATAAAAAAAAGATAGGTAGGTATCTTTTCTTTAATCTGCATTCACCATTCAGCATTTGGCTACAGCTAAAGCCGCTACAACAACAACTCATGGACTCAAAAAGTCAGTAATATTTTGGACGTCTTACGTCCCACCCTGTATAATGAGCTGATCTCTGAACCACCCACTATGTATTGAGAAAAATAAATACCAACACGTGGTACATACAACATACATACATATAGGTATCGGCAAGACGGAAATTATATGAATCATAAGTACTTGGTTGTTTTAACAATTTCCATATGACCCGTCTATCATCATAGAACAATAATGCATCAACACAACCATCTTATTTCTATGCGAGTATACCCAGATTGTTTATAAACACACACTGTACTTGGAAAAACATGGGAAAATACGGTCTGCCAGCCTAGTTAGCTTGGCAGTGGGCCTGCCTTGTAAGCGCTAGGTCGCGGGTTCGATTCCGTCTATCACCGAGCCAACTAAAAAACCAACAACGGTATCTCGAAGACAACATTGAGAACTTTTAGTTGGCACCACATCAGTGCCAGCCTAGTTAGTTTGA
>NW_007377944.1:141307-144145 GCF_000475195.1 Diaphorina citri | reverse complement strand
TAAAAAAAAAAAATGTGAGTTCTATAATTACGTAATTTCAATTTATCTAAAAGTTTAATGGAATGTGTAAACAACCCCGCCTCTTCTTCTTCTCTTCCTTTTCCTCCTCTTCTTCTTCTCTTCCTCCTTCCTTTTTCCGCGGCCTCCTCCTCCTCTTTTTCTCTTCTTCCGCCTCCTCTTTCTCCTTCTGATTCTCTCCAACTCTTCTTCCCTTCTTCTCATTCTCTTCTTCCTCCTCCTCCTCCTCCACCTTCTCCTCCTCCACCTTCTCCTCCTCCTCCTTCTACTCCTCCTCCACCTTCTCCTCCTTCTACTCTCCTCCTCCTCCTCCTTCTACTCCTCCTCCTCCTTCTACTCCTCCTCCACCTTCTCCTCCTTCTACTCCCTTCTCCTCCTCCTTCACCTTCACCTTCTCCTCCTCCTCCTTCTCCTTCTACTTCTCCTCCACCTTCTCCTCCTCCAGTTCCAATTATTTATCTAATAATAAACTCGTCTCCTACTGCTATATCGACCATATTATGTATGCCTTTTACACACCGTTTTTACCCCTCATATGTCATTTTGAGACTGGCGCCACGAGCTTAGCGTAATTTTCCAGTCGAGGTCTGAATTACAGCGATATCCACCTATCCTATTTATCCTAATGGAAAATCTAAACCTGACACCGGCACCGGATGATGAAATTTCTGTATCCACCTATCCTATTTATCCTAATGGAAAATCTAAACCTGACACCGGCACCGGATGATGAAATTTCTATGTGGACTGAACGGACTGTAGAATATCATAAGATATACCTTTTGTTGAGGATAGGAGTTACCTGACACTCGTATTTATGAACAAGAATGATCGTTCTTAGATCAGTCTCAAGTCAAAATTGACCAATCAAATGCCTTGAGACTATGCTTAGCACGAACTTAAGAGCCAGCATTTAAAAAGTCTCGCTGGGGGGCTCTAAGGGAGGACATGCACCACAGCCTATAATTTCCCATGAAAAAGAACAGCAGAGCAAAGACGAAGGGCATCCACTCGTAAATTTTTTGTAGCCAACGTCCTCAAAAATGGACCAACATAAAAGCAACGTGGAACTCTACACGTCGACCATAATCTTGTGGAAATATACAACACGTCCTTAGTGATTCACCATAATCTTGTTGAAATATACAACACGTCTTTAGTGATTCACCATAATCTTGTTGAAATATACAACACGTCCTTAGTGATTCACCATAATCTTGTTGAAATATACAACACGTCCTGAGTGATTCACCATGATCTTGTTGAAATATACAACACGTCCTTAGTGATTCCCACAAGATTATTTTACAATTTTATTTACACATCGAATTCTTATACATGTTTCTTATTCTGAATGAAATTCTAAATCAATTCCTACTATAATGATAGTTACGAATGAATGAAAACCGATATACGTGAGTTTTCCTCAAGGGAAAATAAAATTTCCCAAGACGAATCGTTAGGTAATCAAGCAATATGAAGCAACAGTAGACGTGCAGTGACGCAGCTGTCTGCTACTAGAATTTTACATGAGTCATAGGTCACAGGCCCATAGGCCATAACTTCTCTTGATTCATCTTATTGTGTCATTCAAGTTCATCTTATATTCTTATTGTTAAGAAGACTCAGAACTCACTGGGAGTTTATTAATATAGTGGCGACTCCGAAATAGTCCTAAACATGATGGTCAGGGCAGTGTCGCTTTGATTGTTCGCACTCAACCTTTAGTGAGGGAAATTTCAGGTCTGTATCCTCTCTGTTGAAAGTCTCCCAGCCAGACTAAGCTGGTCTACTCCCTGCAGCCCCCAGCCAGACTAATATTAGCTCTGTATTAAATGTCCGGCCAATTAATTCTCTTTTTTTTTCTTAAAAAAGAGGTTTGATAGAGGAAACTGTAATTGCTAAGGTTTTATCGTCCCCAGCCTACAAGAATTTGAAAAGTGCATTATTTCCATACCTTCGTAAGTGTAAGGTGTATCCCAAATCCCATGTTTTGTGTCTTCAAGGGAAAATGCCGTCATCTCTGCTTCTCGTCTAGGTGTAGCTTGAATGAAACATCTCTGGAAAACAAAGAGAAGAATGAACGGTGAGGGATCTTGTTCAATGAGAAGGTCTTAGATTCAATTCCAACTGCTGGATTGATGGTAAATGTTTAGAACTATTTGTTTTAAACATCATTACTAAGTGCCTCTTTGTCTATTAATCTACTCGCATCATCAATGTTTTTACACTGGCAATACCGCCACTGGTCGCTACTCTATTCATGTAGCTACTCACTTGATCTCACGAGACTGAGTGCACCCCGAACTCCAAGCACAGATCCGAAAAAACTTCGACCCCGCCGGGAATCGAACCGGGGTCCTCCAGCGTGCAAGCCTAGTGCGATACCATTCGGCCACGAAGGTTCCTCTCATTTTGACTAATATTTTAGTCATACGATTGCGATTGAAATGAAAATGACACAAATAAAGCAGGCTGGTTCTGAACTTCTGAATCGTATTTCTTTCACGTCCTCTTTCTAATGAATCTCAAGTGTTCTTTCTGTCATCATAAAAATGATCATCATCACCATCACCATCATCTTCTTCTTCTTCTTCTTCTTTTTTTCTGACTTCATAATGTAATAGTAATAATACTAATAATTAATAATGAATGTCACCGTTTGTTACTGATTCACCCAATTCAAGGTCTTTGCGGTAAATAAAGCAGCCCGGAGCCTTATTTTATGTTTCCATACTTCTTTCGCGAATTCGCGATTTTATTTGAATTATTTCATTTCATCTTACACTAAATACAAACTCAGATTATGATGGTTTGACG
>NW_007377944.1:79335-140785 GCF_000475195.1 Diaphorina citri | reverse complement strand
ATTATAAGCATACAACCCCTTAAGAATGGGTCTTAGTCTTAGGTCTCAGAGGAAAATATGAGTACTTCCAGACCCCAATCCTTATGATTTATGGGTGTTCCTGAACTCTTCAAAATTCAGTGACAAATTCCTCTTGTGTGACGTCACCACAAGGCGTCAGAAGAATCGTTGTCATTTCCGGAGATCTTTGAGCGTCTCTCCCGACATTCCTTGAAGCACGTCCACACTAGAAACTTTTTTTTTTTTTGTTAATTCCACAAAACCCCTTTCATCTTATCTAACTTGTTGATATATGTAGTGTTCTTGTTTTTGTTGCGGCTTCAGCTGTAGCCTAATGGTGATGGTGGAATAAAGAAAAGATATCTTCTGTTATCAGCTATACACCGGGCTGATGGTCTCTAGCCATGTTTAATACTTGGCTCGTCCTGAACCGCAGTCAACGTCAACCCGTCGATCGATGTCGATTGATGTCGATTGAACCGTCCATACTACGTCGATAACATAGATTCACCTCGGTCGACTATGTTTGGATACATCTTAAAAGTCAACCCGTCGATCGATGTCGATTGAACCGTCCATACTACCTCGATAACATAGATTCACCTCGGTCGACTATGTTTGGATACATCTCAAGGAGGCTCTCAGCTTGATCTCAAATTATCCATGATTGAGAGATTTTTACTCGATATACTCTATGTGACGTCAGCGTCACAGGATTGAGGAGTCACATATTGGGACTTCCGGAGACCCTTACACCATGACACCACTGCATCATAACATCATAGAGTAGGAGTACCAGAGACTGAAGACCTCATGTGTGTCGATATATCAAGATGAGAAACGGTTGTGAGAACTCAAAATTTGAATATTGTACTTTTTCGTGAATATGTTTTCGGAGCTAACCTCTTCAGGGTCTGGAGAAGAATGAACGGTGAGGGATCTTGTTCAATGAGAAGGTCTTAGATTCAATTCCAACTGCTGGATTGATGATAAATGTTTAGAACTATTTGTTTTAAACATCATTACTAAGTGCCTCTTTGTTTATTAATCTGCTCGCATCATCAATGTTTTTACACTAGTAATGCCGCCACTGGTCGCTACTCTATTCATGTAGCTACTCAATTGATCTCACGAGACTGAGTGCACCCCGAACTCCAAGCACAGATCCGAAAAAACTTCGATCCCGCCGGGAATCGAATCGGGGTCCTCCAGCGTGCAAGCCTAGTGCGATATCATTCGGCCACGAAGGTTCCTCTCATTTTGAGTAATATTTTAGTCATACGATTGCGATTGAAATGAAAATGACACAAATAAAGCAGGCTGATTCTGAATCGTATTTCTTTCACGTCCTCTTTCTAATGAATCTCAAGTGTTCTTTCTGTCATCATAAAAATGATCATCATCACCATCATCTTCTTCTTTTCTTCTGAGTTCATAATGTAATAGTAATAATACTAATAATTAATAATGAATGTCACCGTTTGTTACTGATTCACCCAACTCAAGGTCTTTGCGGTAAATAAATCAGCCCGGAGCCTTATTTTATGTTTCCATACTTCTTTCGCGAATTCGCGATTTTATTTGAATTATTTAATTTCATCTTACACTAAATACAAACTCAGATTATGATGGTTTGACGAAAACTAATCTTTGAATTATGCAATCTGATTGCTTAATTCTAGAGGAGTTTAACTTTAGGATGTGGTTCTGGCCTTTAGAATAGAATATACCTTGTTTATCCTGCTGGGTATTTGCTTCTAAAGCAAATTACCCTTAGGAATCGCTTGTAAAGAACAACATGCCCAATATATTCTATGAAAATATATAAAATATCAAATAAATAAATATGTGTACATATAATATAATAAATTATAAGCATACAACCCCTTAAGAATGGGTCTTAGTCTTAGGTCTCAGAGGAAAATATGAGTACTTCCAGACCCCAATCCTTATGATTTATGGGTGTTCCTGAACTCTTCAAAATTCAGTGACAAATTCCTCTTGTGTGACGTCACCACAAGGCGTCAGAAGAATCGTTGTCATTTCCGGAGATCTTTGAGCGTCTCTACTGACATTCCTTGAAGCACGTCCACACTTGAAACTTTTTTTTGTTAATTCCACAAAACCCCTTTCATCTTATCTAACTTGTTGATATATTGTTCTTGTTTTTGTAGCGGCTTCAGCTGTAGCCTAATGGTGATGGTAGAATAAAGAAAAGATATCTTCTTTTATCATCTATACAGCTATACACCGGGCTGATGGTCTCTAGCCATGTTTAATACTTGGCTCGTCCTGAACCGCAGTCAACCCGTCGATCGATGTCGATTGAACCGTCCATACTACCTCGATAACATCGATTCACCTCGGTCGACTATGTTTGGATACATCTTAAGGAGGCTCTCGGCTTGATCTCAAATTATCCATGATTGAGAGATTTTTACTCGATATGTGACGTCAGCGTCACAGGATTGAGGAGTCACATATTGGGACTTCCGGAGCCCCTACACCATAACACCACTGCATCATAACATCATAGAGTAGGAGTACCAGAGACTGAAGACCTCATGTCATAATAGCCTACAAGAATTTGAAAAGTGCATTATTTCCATACCTTCGTAAGTGTAAGGTGTATCCCAAATCCCATGTTTTGTGTCTTTAAGGGAAAATGTCATCATCTCTGCTTCTGCTGTAGGTGTTTTAAGGTGTAGCTTCAGTGAAACCTGACACATCTTCTCTGGAAAAAAAAAAAGTTTTTTAGGGTGTAGTTTCAGTGAAACCGGACCAATTTTTTCTGGAAAAAAAAAAAAAAAAAAAAAAATTATCCATAATAGCCTACAAGAATTTGAAAAGTGCAGCATTATTTCCATACCTTCGTAAGTGTAAGGTGTATCCCAAATCCCATGTTTTGTGTCTTCAAGGGAAAATGCAATCATCTCTGCTTCTCGTGTAGATGTAGCTTGAATGAAACATCTCTGGAAAACAAAATACGTGTGTATAATAGCCTACCTACAAGTATTTGGAAAATGCATTCTCTGCCATACCTACCATGTCAACTATACATACACCTAAATATTTAAATCTAAACTGCCTAGTTTTTAATACATAACAAGGAAGATTGGCTCATACTTTTTTGACTCATACCTTGACTCATCTGTGTTTCATCGAGAGGATTTCGTCTTCTCCTTGATTCATCTTAGTGTGTCATTCAAGTTCATCTTATATTCTTATTGTAAAGAAGACTCAGAACTCACTGGGAGTTTATTAACATAGTGGCGACTCTAAAATAGTCCTAATCCCAAACAAACATGATGTTCATGGCAGTGTAACCATGCAATTATGCACTTCTTTGCTTGTCTAAAGCTTCGCTACTTACTTATAATGTAAGGCGCCTTGCGCATTAAAATCAACAACTGTTGCTTCCTTTCGTTTAAGGCATATCCAACCCTTGATTGTAAGGCTGAAAGCGCGATTGGAACAAATAGGTACCAAACATCAAATGCCAAACTAATATGAGCTCTAAACAGTCCAAACTTGACACTTGTGCAGCCTTCATATCTTCATTCCAGAACCAAAAGACAAATCTCGACCACCAAACTTGATCAGGTAAGATCTTTCATATCTTCATTCCAGAACCAAAAGACAAATCTCGACCACCAAACTTGATCAGGTAAGATCTTCCATATCTTCATTCCAGAACCAAAAGACAAATTTCGACCACCAAACTTGATCAGGTAAGATCTTCATGAACAAAAAGTGAAGTACTATGTATTCGTTTTCCAATTTCCATACAATGTAATATGTAGTTAGAATGGACCTTCACGAAGTTACCGAGTCTTCAATAAAGACTTCGATTCTTCATTTTCATTTCTCAAAGGAATTTAATTTTTTCAACGTTACTGTATAACTGCTAAGGATTTTACTGACGGAAGTTTTACCTTCATTCGGATAAAGACTTCGATTCTTCATTTTCATTTCTCAAAGGAATTTAATTTATTTAACGTTACTGTATAACTGCTAAGGATTTTACTGACGGGAGTTTTACCTTCATTCGAATAAAGACTTCGATTCTTCATTTTCATTTCTCAAAGGAATTTAATTTATTTAACGTTACTGTATAACTGCTAAGGATTTTACTGACGGAAGTTTTACCTTCATTCGGCGCCAAGCTACCAGCTTACCCTGCCTCGGTGGCGTAGTGGTTAAAGCGCTCGCCTGGTAAAGAGGCATTCTGCCTCGCACCTCACGTTGCCTCGACCCGGTACACACTACACAACGATTTTGAGGACCCTGTTTGTAGATTATAGAAGCCATTGAACAGGCGTAGTGGTTAAAGCGCTCGCCTGGTAAAGAGGCATTCTGCCTCGCACCTCACGTTGCCTCGACCCGGTACACACTACACAACGATCTTGAGGACCCTGTCTGAGATTATAGAAGCCATTGAACAACTACCTATCCTAATCAAGTATTGAACTAACCGTACTCATTAACGTCGACCAAGTGAAGAGTTAAAAATAGAGATATTCACCTTAAAATATTCACTTAACTAACGTGCATAAATTGTGGAAGCTATTTCTCAATGGTCCATACTGCAGTGCTTCTCAAAGTTGCTATCCTAATCAAGTATTGAACTATCGTACTCATTAACTTCACCCAAGTGATGAGTTAAAAATAGAGATATTCACCTTAAAATATTCACTTACTTAACTAACGTGCATAAATTAGTGGAATTTCTCAATAATCCATAGAGATTAGTATTCAAAACACACACTCGCTTATGACTTATGAGTCTTATGATGACTAGTTAGGAACTTATGACACTGCCATAGACGGATCACATCCCACCGCCATAAACACACTGGCCATCTTTGTCGCCTTAGTTCATAAAGTGAAGACGTGTAAATATTCCCCTGCCTCTCAGTCGGTCAGACAGAAATGTGTCAAGAAGAAATATCTCTATGTGTCAAAGTCAAAACTACAAAAACTTGGAAGACAATGCGAACCGGTGAGCTTGGAGAGTAGTGCGTCTGCCTTGCTAAACGCGAGGTCATGATAGTGAAAGGCTGGCCTTACCCGATTTTGGACAAACCTATGCCATACTTTTTATGTGCTGATTGTTGACAGTTCAAAAATGTCATCAAGGCCGGGGCCACAAAGTGAGTTGAACTCTCGGATTCTGATTTGTTGATTTTTAATAATTCCAAAAAAATTAGCCAATCAGATTGCTTAATCCGAGAGTTAAACGTTAATCGAGTTTAATTTAAACTCACTTTGTGCCCCCAGACCTTAATTCTCGTTCAATGATTGGTTTGTCAAATTCAAAACCATGAAACTTTATCCACCAATTCGTCCGTCCGTCCGTTCTGCAATTACCCACGTATGTCCTAACGTGTACCGTGTATCGTGTAACCTACTTCCTGACTGTGATATTTTGACAGAATCAAGTGCACCATAGTTCCGGACACTAAAACATGTTATCCGGTACTCCGGTTGTGCTTTACTGTCTATAAAACACGACACATTACCCACACCAGGCCCGGTCGTTGTATTCCCGCCCGGGGTGGATTTTATCCCAAACAGAAAAGGCTCGTTCTCGGAACGGCTGGCTCGCTCATATCCTATCGTCCTCTCTTCGATTTCAGGACGATAAGACCTCCGTTGTTACAGTTCCCTCCCCGGAATCTATAACTCAAAATTTCTGTAAACCACCGTTCCTGAAAGGGATGCTATTTACAAGCCACATGTGAAATGATCCCGAAATACATATATCGTAGTATTGGTACCGAATTCGCTTGTAAATCACATCACCCTTCGAAATAGGTCCCAGAAGAAATAATGCATATCGTATTTGCTTCTAAAGCAAATTACCCTTAGGAATCGCTTGTAAAGAACAACATGCCCAATATATTCTATGAAAATATATAAAATATCAATCGGAAGAGCGTGATTTCAGGGCGATAAGACCTCCGTTGTTACAGTTCCCTCTATCAAACCTCCCCGGAATCTATAACTCAAAATTTCTGTAAACCACCGTTCCTGAAAGGGATGCTGTTTACAAGCCACATGTGAAATAATCCCGAAATACATATACTTATCGTAGTATTGGTACCGAATTCGCTTGTAAATCACATCACCCCTCGAAATAGGTCCCAGAAGAAATAATGCATATCGTATTTGCTTCTAAAGCAAATTACCCTTAGGAATCGCTTGTAAAGAACAACATGCCCAATATATTCTATGAAAATATATAAAATATCATCAAATAAATAAATATGTGTACATATAACATAATTATAAGCATACAACCCCTTAAGAATGGGTCTTAATCTTAGGTCTCAGAGGAAAATATGAGTACTTCCAGACCCCAATCCTTATGATTTATGGGTGTTCCTGAACTCTTCAAAATTCAGTGACAAATTCCTCTGCTGTGACGTCACCACAAGGCGTCAGAAGAATCGTTGTCATTTCCGGAGATCTTTGAGCGTCTCTCCCGACATTACTCGAAGCACGTCCACACTAGAAACTTTTTTTTTGTTAATTCCACAAAACCCCTTTCATCTTATCCAACTTGTTGATATATTGTTCTTGTTTTTGTAGCGGCTTCAGCTGTAGCCTAATGGTGATGGTGGAATAAAGAAAAGATATCTTCTTTTATCAGCTACACACCGGGCTGATGGTCTCTAGCCACGTTTAATACTTGGCTCTTCCTGAACCGCAGTCAACGTCAACCCGTCGATCGATGTCGATTGAACCGTCCATACTACCTCGATAACATAGATTCACCTCGGTCGACTATGTTTGGATACATCTCAAGGAGGCTCTCAGCTTGATCTCAAATTATCCATGATTGAGAGATTTTTACTCGATATACTCTGTGTGACGTCAGCGTCATAGGATTGAGGAGTCACATATTGGGACTTCCGGAGACCCTTACACCATGACACCACTGCATCATAACATCATAGAGTAGGAGTACCAGAGACTGAAGACCTCATGTGTATATCAAGATGAGAAACGGTTGTGAGAACTCAAAATTTGAATATTGTACTTTTTCGTGAATATGTTTTCGGAGCTAACCTCTTCAGGGTCTGGAGAAGAATGAACGGTGAGGGATCTTGTTCAATGAGAAGGTCTTAGATTCAATTCCAACTGCTGGATTGATGGTAAATGTTTAGAACTATTTGTTTTAAACATCATTACTAAGTGCCTCTTTGTCTATTAATCTACTCGCATCATCAATGTTTTTACACTGGTAATGCCGCCACTGGTCGCTACTCTATTCATGTAGCTACTCAATTGATCTCACGAGACTGAGTGCACCCCGAACTCCAAGCACAGATCCGAAAAAACTTCGATCCCGCCGGGAATCGAATCGGGGTCCTCCAGCGTGCAAGCCTAGTGCGATATCATTCGGCCACGAAGGTTCCTCTCATTTTGAGTAATATTTTAGTCATACGATTGCGATTGAAATGAAAATGACACAAATAAAGCAGGCTGATTCTGAATCGTATTTCTTTCACGTCCTCTTTCTAATGAATCTCAAGTGTTCTTTCTGTCATCATAAAAATGATCATCATCACCATCATCTTCTTCTTTTCTTCTGAGTTCATAATGTAATAGTAATAATACTAATAATTAATAATGAATGTCACCGTTTGTTACTGATTCACCCAACTCAAGGTCTTTGCGGTAAATAAATCAGCCCGGAGCCTTATTTTATGTTTCCATACTTCTTTCGCGAATTCGCGATTTTATTTGAATTATTTAATTTCATCTTACACTAAATACAAACTCAGATTATGATGGTTTGACGAAAACTAATCTTTGAATTATGCAATCTGATTGCTTAATTCTAGAGGAGTTTAACTTTAGGATGTGGTTCTGGCCTTTAGAATAGAATATACCTTGTTTATCCTGCTGGGAAAGGGCTGAAAAGTCCCTTTACCCCCGCAGTCTAATCAAGGTCTTATATATTTTGACATATAGGGAACATGTACTTTTACGTGACATATAGGTATTATATGAAAGACAGTAAAATATTTGGTGATTCCCAGGACAATAGTACTTGACAGGTTCTGTTTGAGGTTCCAGGTCTACCTGATACTTTATGAGCTCACTTTTGTTAGGTAGACCTGACAGGCGGACCTGATCAGGTCTACCTGATAGTGAGTGGCTGACCTTAGGAATCTAGGATCATGATAGCATCAGCATCAATGTCATGATGCAATCTTTTACCATCCTCTGTAACTCAAATCTCGGAAGAATTTGGAAAATGTGTTCTTCCTAGTTCGTCCCACATTATCATCTCTGTTTAAGGTGTAGCTTCAGTGAAACATCTCGGAAAAACAGAATAATTATGCATATAATAATAGCGTACAAGAATTTGAAAAGTGCATTCTTCCCATATCATCATACTCTGCTACAGTGTAAGGTCTTTCCCATGTTTTTCTACATCTTTTCAATGAAAAATGCCATCATCTCTGCTTCTGCTGTAGGTGTTGTAAGGTGTAGCTTGAATGAAACATCTCTGAAAAACAAAATAATTGTGCATAATAGCCTACAAGAATTGGAAAAGTGCATTCTTTCATAACATACCTACTCGTAACTGCTGACTGCTGATACTCTGCTCAATGGTTAAAGTGTTCCCCGTGTTTTGTGTCTTTAAGGGGAAATGTCATCATCTCTGCTTCTGCTGTAGGTGTTTTAAGGTGGTGTAGCTTCAGTGAAACCTGACACATCTTCTCTGGAAAAAAAATAATTATCCATAATAGCCTACAAGAATTTGAAAAGTGCATTATTTCCATACCTTCGTAAGTGTAAGGTGTATCCCAAATCCCATGTTTTGTGTCTTCAAGGGGAAATGCCGTCATCTCTGCTTCTCGTGTAGATGTAGCTTGAATGAAACATCTCTGGAAAACAAAATACGTGTGCATAATAGCCTACCTACAAGTATTTGGAAAATGCATTCTCTGCCATACCTCTACCATCTTAACTATACATACACCTAAATATTTAAATCTAAACTGCCTAGTTTTTAATACATATATGGTATAATAGCCTACCTACAAGTATTTGGAAAATGCATTCTCTGCCATACCTACCATGTCAACTATACATACACCTAAATATTTAAATCCAAACTGCCTAGTTTTTAATACATATATGTTATGTCTTGTTCACAGATGATTTGCTGTCCCATGAACTGCCGAAAGGGCTGAAAAGTCCCTTTACCCCCGCAGTCTAATCAAGGTCTTATATATTTTGACATATAGGGAACATGTACTTTTACGTGACATGTGTATTATATGAAAGACAGTAAAATATTTGGTAATTCCCAGGACAAAAGTACTTGACAGGTTCTGTTTGAGGTTCCTACCACGAGTACCACGCCTTCCTGTTCCTGTCAGTTCCTTCACTTCCAGAGGTTCTTAGTTTTTTAATTGATCATCGCCGTCATCAAACCTCCCGTTCATGATTCATTATTGTTAAACGTCACCCAATTCATTCTACTGTCATCAAAAATAACTTGGTCTTAAAAAATAACAACTTAGAAGTGAGCAAGCCTAGTTAGCTTGGTTGGTAGCGCGTCTGCCTTGTAACATCTAGGTCGCGGGCTCGACTCCTGCCCCGAGCGGATTTTATCCTGAACGGAGAAGGTTCGTTCTCGTAACTGCTGGCTTTCTTCTATCCTGTCTTCCTTCTCTCTTCGCGGAACGATAAGACCTTAGCCGCTCCCTCCGTCAAACCTCTTAAAAAATAACAACTTAGAAGTGTCCATTTTAGGATGTACATATTTCAGCTTGAAATTTCAGCATTTTTGTGACGACGGATCTCCGAGTACCGAGGTTAAGCAACGGTAATCGGGGTGTGTTTCTGGATGGCTGTTTGACTGGGAACCCATCACTTATCGCTGGGTATTTCAGATTAGACTCAGGCGAGATGGTCGAAATCCCAGAAAGATGATTTGGTTTAAAAATCATATACAGAATAAATTACAGATCAATCTGATGGCAATGAGAACATGTGCAGATTGTGCAGATATTGTGGATATGTATAGCTACAGGAATATTCCAAACAAAAGCATTGTCATGTAATGCACGTTTCATGAGCTTTAATTGATCTAGTCCTTATGTTTTGATTAGGTACTCAAACCTATAGTAATGCTCTCTAGTTCTCTACATATACTTCCAAGTTTCAAGTTTGTGCCCTGGGGTATATAGGTCGTAAGATCATTGGTTAACACGTTAACAGCCACAAGGCTGGTTTGCTACTGTACACCATGTTTCCCTGCCTTCCTTTTTAGACTGCGGGAGTAAAGGGACTTTTCAGTCTCATCCTTGGAGTATAAATGAGTTGTACATATTCTATTCTATCCTTTTGAAATCATAGATAGGTAGGTAGGTATAATGTTTTTTACATTTATTTATTTATTTATTCGAATGAGGTTAATGAGGTATACCTTTAACCCCTTGAATATCAGAAGGACAGGGACTTTTCAGTCTCATCCTTGGAGTATAAATGAGTTGTACATATTCTATTCTATCCTTTTGAAATCATAGATAGGTAGGTAGGTATATAATGTTCTTACATTTATTTATTTATTTATTCGAATGAGGTTAATGAAATATACCTTTAACCCCTTGAATATCAGAAGGACATTAGGTACTCAAACCTATAGTAATGCTCTCTAGTTCTCTACATATACTTCCAAGTTTCAAGTTTGTGCCCTGGGGTATATAGGTCATAAGACTCTTCACACTGATCGTGCGAATCAGTAGGAAATTACCTTGAACTTGGCAAAGTATTTCGCTACGGGTTATAAGATTTGATATAGGTAGGTACTCAAACCTATAGTAATGCTCTCTACATATACTTCCAAGTTTCAAGTTTGTGCCCTGGGGTATATAGGTCATAAGATAACACGTTAACAGCCACAAGGCTGGTTTGCTACTGTACACCATGTTTCCCTGCCTTCCTTTTTAGACTGCGGGAGTAAAGGGACTTTTCAGTCTCATCCTTGGAGTATAAATGAGTTGTACATATTCTATTCTATCCTTTTGAAATCATAGATAGGTAGGTAGGTATATAATGTTCTTACATTTATTTATTTATTTATTCGAATGAGGTTAATGAAATATACCTTTAACCCCTTGAATATCAGAAGGACATATTGATAGGCAAGAAATTTTGTATTTACCGACTACCTACATGACTAACAATGAAAAGCGTTTTGATTAATGTGATTAGTTGAAAGCTTGAAACCCTCTTTCTTGTTAATAAAGGCCGGGCGCTGCTTCGAACTCTTGACGTTCGCGCGCCTCCCGGCACGCTTGATTACTTGTTTAATTATATCTAATGATTTCTCAATTGTGGTCGTGTGTTTGCAGGGAATTATTGCCAGCTTCGTATTTTGAAAAACACCAAAAAGATGGCGCCCATGTGATAAGAAATAGAACAAATACCAAAGTAAGTGGTACTATTGTCCGGTTCGTAAATACCAAAGTAAGAAGAAGCTATTGTCCAATTTCATTTAAAAATAGGAAAATTTCACTCAGAGGCCATCTTTCAGATAACCATTGAAAATACATAAGCGGCCTGTGGCAGCAAGTTTGGACGTCCAAAGCGGAATATCTTTGGTTGAATCATGTTGAATCTAAGAAAAATCACAATAAAATACGGCTTAAGTTGCAAGACAAATCTGACTTCGCTCACTTCTCACTTGTGCAGCCTTCATATCTTCATTCCAGAACCAAAAGACAAATCTCGACCACCAAACTCGATCAGGTAAGATCTTTCATATCTTCATTCCAGAACCAAAAGACAAATCTCGAAAACCAAACTTGATCAGGTAAGATCTTCATGAACAAAAAGTGAAGTACTACTTATGTATTCGTTTTCCAATTTCCATACAATCTAATATGTAGTTAGAATGGACCTTCACGAAGTTACCGAGTCTTCAATAAAGACTTCGATTCTTCATTCTCATTTCTCAGACGATTGTTTTAAGGAATTTAAGTTATTTAATTTTACTGTATACTGTATAACTGCTAAGGATTTTACTGACGGGAGTTTTACCTTCATTCGGCGCCAAGCTACCAGCCTACCCTGCCTCGGTGGCGCAGTGGTTAAAGCGCTCGCCTGGTAAAGAGGCATTCTGCCTCGCACCTCACGTTGCCTCGACCCGGTATACACTACACAACGATCTTGAGGACCCTGTATGTAGATTATAGAAGCCATTGAACAACTACCTATCCTAATCAAGTATTGAACTATCGTACTCATTAACTTCGACTAAGTGAAGAGTTAAAAATAGAGATATTTTCCTTAAAATATTCACTTAACTAACGTGCATAAATTAGTGGAATTTCTCAATGGTCCATAGAGATTAGTATTCAAAACACCACACTCGCTTATGACTTATGAGTCTTATGATGACTAGTTAGGAACTTATGACGCTGCCATAGACGGATCACATGCCACCGCCATAAACACACTGGCCATCTTTGTCGCCTTAGTTCATAAAGTGAAGACGTGTAAATATTCCCTTGCCTCTCAATCAGACGAAAATGTGTCAAAAGAAATATCTCTATGTGTTAAAGTCAAAACTACAAAAACTTGGAAGACAATGCGAACCGGCCTAGTGAGTTTGGAGAGTAGTGCGTCTGCCTTGCTAAATGCGAGGTCGTGATTTCCACTCGGGGCGAACTTTATCCTAAACAAGTGAGGGTAGATGGTAGCGCGTCTGCCTTTGCAAGCACTAGGTTGCCGGTCGTTGTATTCCCGCCCGGGGTGGATTTTATCCCAAACAGAAAAGGCTCGTTCTCGGAACGGCTGGCTCGCTCATATCCTATCGCCCTCTCTTCGATTTCAGGGCGATAAGACCTCCGTTGTTACAGTTCCCTCTATCAAACCTCCCCGGAATCTATAACTCAAAATTTCTGTAAACCACCGTTCCTGAAAGGGATGCTGTTTACAAGCCACATGTGAAATAATCCCGAAATACATATACTTATCGTAGTATTGGTACCGAATTCGCTTGTAAATCACATCACCCCTCGAAATAGGTCCCAGAAGAAATAATGCATATCGTATTTGCTTCTAAAGCAAATTACCCTTAGGAATCGCTTGTAAAGAACAACATGCCCAATATATTCTATGAAAATATATAAAATATCATCAAATAAATAAATATGTGTACATATAACATAATTATAAGCATACAACCCCTTAAGAATGGGTCTTAATCTTAGGTCTCAGAGGAAAATATGAGTACTTCCAGACCCCAATCCTTATGATTTATGGGTGTTCCTGAACTCTTCAAAATTCAGTGACAAATTCCTCTGCTGTGACGTCACCACAAGGCGTCAGAAGAATCGTTGTCATTTCCGGAGATCTTTGAGCGTCTCTCCCGACATTACTCGAAGCACGTCCACACTAGAAACTTTTTTTTTGTTAATTCCACAAAACCCCTTTCATCTTATCCAACTTGTTGATATATTGTTCTTGTTTTTGTAGCGGCTTCAGCTGTAGCCTAATGGTGATGGTGGAATAAAGAAAAGATATCTTCTTTTATCAGCTACACACCGGGCTGATGGTCTCTAGCCACGTTTAATACTTGGCTCTTCCTGAACCGCAGTCAACGTCAACCCGGGAACTGTAACAACGGAGGTCTTATCGTCCCGATATCGAAAAATCGAATAGAAGAGGACAGAATAGGGGAAAGCCAAGCGTTCCGAGAACCCTATCTGTTTAGGATAAAATCCACCTGGGCGGGGATCAAACCTGTGACCTAGCGTTTACAAGGCAGGCACGCTCCAAAATATATCATAGAATTCTTTATTAAGAAGATTGATAGAGGGAACTGTAACTGCCAAGGTCTTATGTCCATATAGTGATGAGAGAAGGAAGACATTATAAGGAAAAGCCATTACGAGAACGAATCCCATCAGCTTAGGATAAATTTCACCCCGGGTGGGAGTCGAACTCGTGACCTAGCGCTTACAAGGCAGGCGCGCTCCAAGATACAGAATTTTACATGACTCATGGGCTATATAGAGTTATGGAGGATACCGCGAACGTTCGTGCATTTAGAGCTGTGATTCATTGAATGGGACACGAACACGATAGTTTGTCTGCTTTGTAACCACTTGTTGACCCGAAAGAGTGTTGCCTTACTTCTACTTACCACTGGCCTTGAGCAATACTTACTACTTACCAACTAGTAACTAATAGTACCGTACTTACTACCTAACACCTAAGGCCTAATTTCCTTTCTTAATGTTAATGTACATTAACATTACGTTCCATGACTCATGGGCTATATAGAGTTATGGAGGATACCGCGAACGTTCGTGCATTTAGAGCTGTGATTCATTGAATGGGACACGAACACAATAATTTGTCTGCTTTGTAACCACTTGTTGACCCGAAAGAGTGTTGCCTTACTTCTACTTACCACTGGCCTTGAACAACTTACTACTTACCAACTAGGAACTATTACTACCGACAGTACCGACCTTGAGTAAGCAGAAGCATTGGAAAACCTCTGTTATTCGGGGGATCCTCGGTGGTGTAGTGGTCAAGACACTCGCCTGGTAAACAGGAGGGCGCGGGTTCAATTCCAGTCAAGGTATGGAATTTTATCCTCAATATAGTTTGAAAATTTGACCACAATAATAGTAGTAGCCTACTGCTGGAATAAAGGGACTTTTCACTCCTATGCTAGGAGTATAAATAAGCACTATTATCTATCACCCCTAATACCTAATAGTAGCGCGGTCAAACTTTCTTGACTTGGCGGGGCGGAGCGCTACCGCGCTCCTTAATAACATCGATAGTTGGGAAATCGTAGGGTTGGCTCATCGTTGGGAGAATGGTGGGCCCATCGCTAGCAAATAGTTGCATACTTCCCCGTTGTCCAACGGTATTAAGACAGCGTCAACCCAACCACCAAAATATAACGCGAGGCCAACAATCACCCAAACTCAAATGTTGTTAGAGTTGTCTTATCATTCAGAGGATCCTCGTTCGCGCCAGCTCTTGTTATATAAAATCACTCTTGTCCAAAATTATAAAGTTCGTCCTGGGCGGGAATCGAACCCGCGTCCTAGCGCTTACAAGGCAGCCTCGTTTCCAAGATCAATTCTGATTGACTCAATATCGAATTCGCACTTAGCCTCGTGAAGATGAGTAGCTCCTTCAAATGAGTAACAAAATGAGTAGGTCGCTACTCTATTCATGTAGCTACTCAATTGATCTCACGAGACTGAGTGCACCCCGAACTCCAAGCACAGATCCGAAAAAACTTCGACCCCGCCGGGAATCGAACCGGGGTCCTCCAGCGTGCAAGCCTAGTGCGATACCATTCGGCCACGAAGGTTCCTCTCATTTTGACTAATATTTTAGTCATACGATTGCGATTGAAATGAAAATGACACAAATAAAGCAGGCTGGTTCTGAACTTCTGAATCGTATTTCTTTCACGTCCTCTTTCTAATGAATCTCAAGTGTTCTTTCTGTCATCATAAAAATGATCATCATCACCATCACCATCATCTTCTTCTTCTTCTTCTTCTTTTTTTCTGACTTCATAATGTAATAGTAATAATACTAATAATTAATAATGAATGTCACCGTTTGTTACTGATTCACCCAATTCAAGGTCTTTGCGGTAAATAAAGCAGCCCGGAGCCTTATTTTATGTTTCCATACTTCTTTCGCGAATTCGCGATTTTATTTGAATTATTTCATTTCATCTTACACTAAATACAAACTCAGATTATGATGGTTTGACGGAAACTTCTTGAATTATGCAATCTGATTGTTTAATCCTAGGGGAGTTTAACTTTAGGATGTGGTTCTGGCCTTTCGAATAGAATATACCTTGTTTATCCTGCTGGGAAAGGGCTGTAAAGTCCCTTTACCCCCGCAGTCTAATCAAGGTCTTATATATTTTGACATATAGGGAACATGTGACATAGACAGTAGACAGTAAAATATTTGGTGATTCCCAGGACGCCAGTACTTGACAGGTTCTGTTTGAGGTTTCTACCACGCACACTCTTCCTCTTCCTGTCAGTTCCTTCACTTCCAGAGGTTCTTAGTTTTTTAATTGATCATCGCCGTCATCAAACCTCCCGTTCATGATTCATTTTGTTAAACGTCACCCAATTCATTCCACTGTCATCAAAAATAACTTGGTCTTAAAAAATAACAACTTAGAAGTGAGCAAGCCTAGTTAGCTTGGTTGGTAGCGCGTCTGCCTTGTAACCTCTAGGTCGCGGGCTCGACTCCTGCCCCGGGCGGATTTTATCCTGAACGGATAAGGTCCGTTCTCGTAACTGCTGGCTTTCTTCTATCCTGCCTTCCTTCTCTCTTCGCGGAACGATAAGACCTTAGGCTTTCCCTCTGTCAAACCTCTTAAAAAAGAAAGTAATAACAACTTAGAAGTGTCCATTTTAGGATGTATTTCAGCTTGAAATTTCAGCATTTTTGTGACGACGGATCTACGAGTACCGAGGTTAAGCAACGGTAATCAGGGTGTGTTTCTGGATGGCTGTTTGACTGGGAACCCATCACTTATCGCTGGTTATTTCAGATTAGACTCAGGCGAGATGGTCGAAATCCCAGAAAGATGATTCGGTTTAAAAATCATATACAGAATAAATTACAGATCAATCTGATGGCAATGAGAATAGGCGAGATGGTCGAAATCCCAGAAAGATGATTCGGTTTAAAAATCATATACAGAATAAATTACAGATCAATCTGATGGCAATGAGAACATGTGCAGATATTGTGGATATGTACTCGTATAGCTATAGGCTATAGGCTATTTGTGGATACGTATAGCTACAGGGATATTCCAAACAAAAGCATTGTCATGTAATGCACGTTTCATGAGCTTTAATTGATCTAGTCCTTTATGTTTTGAGCTGAAGAGATGACAATAGTCAATAAGCAGTGTATGAAGGATAATAAAAATAATGTGGGAACCAGCAGAGTTGACCAGGCACATGATAGATAGACTGAACTTTGACCATGTTTGGACAAAGAGACCAAAGACCAGACTTGGAAGATCAGACTTAGTAGATGCTGCAATACGTATACTATCCGGGTACTTTTACAGTCCAAGACCATAGCAGTTACAGTTCCCTCTGTCAAACCTCTTTTTTTTTTTAAAAAAAAAAGACCTCTACAAAGTTTTATGTCCTCCTAGGACTACTGAACAAAAATCGATCTGGTGACAAAACCCGACAAGTTAGTCAAGTGAATTTTACTGACGTCTAAGATCACAAAAGAAACGTTTGAAAAACACTGAGAACGGATTTTTTTCGATATGTCTGGGATGATATATCCCTTTTAAAGATTTTGTTTCTGTGGGACGTATTGTCCTATTAGGGCGAAAGGGGGGGAAAAAAAAAACACTCACAATTGTTTGATTAACGTCGGAATCTGAACAAAAAACAAAAAGGTTAAAGTTTATCTTGTTTTTAACCCCCAAAACATGACATTGAAATTGTTTTGCACATGTTAAAAAAGGTTGAGCGCTTCAGTAAAAACAATACTCGCTTATGAAACAACAACAACAACAACAACAACACCACCAACCAACAACAACAACAACAACAACTACTAAGGTTGAGCGCTTCAGTAAAAACAATACTCGCTTATGAAACAACAACAATAACAACAACACCACCAACCAACAACAACAACTACTACTAAGTACTACAACAACAACTTGCTCTTCGGTAAATTTTTTTGCAGCCAACGTCCTCAAAAATGGACCAACATTAAAGTAACGTGGAACTCTACACGTCGACCATAATCTTGTGGAAATATACAACACGTCTTTAGTGATTCACCATAATCTTGTTGAAATATACAACACGTTCTTAGTGATTCCCACAAGATTATTTTACAGTTTTATTTACACATCGAATTCTTATACATGTTTCTTATTCTAAATGAAATTTGAAATCAATTCCTACTATAATGATAGTTACGAATGAATGAAACATCGCCTGCGGCGCGGTGCAAAATGTTTCCCACAGGATGCAAGAAAATCTTTTAAACTAGGGGAGGATAATGGACTTTTTACTTTCCTCATCCTATAGGAAGGAAAGTAATATAATCGGTTTTTAAGTAATTAAATTTTAGTAAGTTTCAATTTATCAGAGTTTATTCAAGTAAGCTTAGAGATAAATCAAAACTTGTCAAGCAATATGAAGCAACAGTAGACGTGCAGTAACGCAGCTGTCTGCTACTAGAATTTTACATGAGTCATAGGTCACAGGCCCATAGGATAGTCAACCCGTCGATCGATGTCGATTGAACCGTCCATACTACCTCGATAACATAGATTCACCTCGGTCGACTATGTTTGGATACATCTTAAAGAGGCTCTCGGCTTGATCTCAAATTATCCATGATTGAGAGATTTTTACTCGATATACTCTGTGTGACGTCAGCGTCATCCCATAGGATACCGCGGATACCAAGAGGGAAAAAGGTGGGCGGATACTCAAAAATTAGAGCCGTCATTATTATTACTGTTATTTGAGGATTTATAAGTAAAGGAAATTGTAACAATGGAGGTCTTATCGTCCCGATGTCGAAAAATCGAATAGAAGAGGACAGAATAGGGGAAAGCCAAGCGTTCCAAGAACCCTTATCTGTTTAGGATAAAATCCACCCGGGCGGGGATCAAACCTGTGACCTAGCGTTTACAAGGCAGGCACGCTCCAAAATATCATAGATTTTTTTATTAAGAAGATTGATAGAGGGAACTGCCAAGGTCTTATGTCCATATAGCGATGGAATACAGGATAGGGGAAAGCCAAAACCATTACGAGAACGAATCCCATCAGCTTAGGATAAATTTCACCCCGGGTGGGAGTCCGGATCTCCGAGTACCGAGGTTAAGCAACGGTAATCGGGGTGTGTTTCTGGATGGCTGTTTGACTGGGAACCCATCACTTATCGCTGGTTATTTCAGATTAGACTCTGGAGATGGTCGAAATCCCAGAAAGATGATTCGGTTTAAAAAACACATACAGAATAAATTGCAGATCAATCTGATGGCAATGAGAACATGTGCAGATATTGTGGATACGTATAGCTACAGGGATATTCCAAACAAAAGCATTGTCATGTAATGCACGTTTCATGAGCTTTAATTGATCTAGTCCTTATGTTTTGAGCTGAAGAGATGACAATAGTCAATAAGCAGTGTATGAAGGATAATAAAAATTAATGTGGGAACCAGCAGAGTTGACCAGCATTGTCATGTAATGCACGTTTCATGAGCTTTAATTGATCTAGTCCTTATGTTTTGAGCTGAAGAGATGACAATAGTCAATAAGCATTGTATGAAGGATAATAAAAATTAATGTGGGAACCAGCAGAGTTGACAAGGCACATGATAGATAGACTGAACTTTGACCATGTTTGGACTAAGAGACCAAAGACCAGACTTGGAAGATCAGACTTAGTAGATGCTGCAATACGTAGACTACCCGGGTACTTTTACAGTCCATTTTTTACGTATGATTCTTCAACTTCTTTTTTTCCTCATTCTGCTTCTTTTTCACCTTCTTCTTTTTTCCTCTTTCTTCTTCTTCATCATCTTCTTTTTCCTTGTTCCGATTTCCAAGACCAATCTCACAGTGTTATTATTCTGGTCAACTTTTTTTGTTGATCTTAGGTTCTTGACTTTGTTTTCTGATCTTGGATTCTTGACTTTGTGAACTAGGTTTGTTGATTTCCCATGAGAATCTGATCAACTTGGGCAGTTCCTCTGATTGTAGTCTCTTGTCTCTTGACACTCTGTCTCTTGGTGGGTATGTTCTCTCTTTGAACAAACGAATTTTGTCCTACGAAAAACCGAGTGTTTTTGAATTCGTGAACACTCTAGTGAATAATTTTACATCAAGTTGGATTTGAAGTCTGTCTCTTGGTTGGTATGTTCTCTCTTTGAACAAACGAATTTTGTCCTACGAAAAACCGAGTGTTTTTGAATTCGTGAACACTCTAATGAATAATTTTACATCAAGTTGGATTTAAAGACCATTGAACAACTACCTATCCTAATCAAGTATTGAACTATCGTACTCATTAACTTCACCCAAGTGATGAGTTAAAAATAGAGATATTCTTGAAATATTCACTTAACTAACGTGCATAAATTAGTGGAAGTTCTCAATGGTCCATAGAGATTAGTATTCAAAACACCACACTCGCTTATGACTTATGAGTCTTATGATGACCAGTTTTCAAAAAAAAAAAAAAAAAAAAAAAAAAAAAACGTATTGGCTTTCCATACAGCCCAATAGTTAAATTGGACCTTCACAAAGTTACCGAGTTTTCAATCAAGCATGGCTCAATATTTATGGGTTTGGGATTGAACCCACACCCCCCACTAGACACTGAATGAGTGGACATTTCGTAGGGCCTGGGGGTCACTAATTCTAATTTGTTATGTGTAATCAAGTATACAACTAAACATCCTGATTATATGATTTATAATTTTATTCTACCTATACGATAAATGATAGGCACCATTAATTGAGGACCAAAAGTAAATCCTGATTAAACTACTGCATGTAAATAATTTGCTAATCTGGGATTTCCCTCAGATATGTAAACCTTTTTTTTTTTTTTTTTTGTATGTCTATTTTTACTAGAGGTTCTGTGTGAATGTGTGATGTTATGATGTAGAACTAATGTAACAGATGTAATGAAAAACAAAGGTGTAAGATGTCCTTGTATTTAAGTCAAATGGCAAAGCATTGATGGCCTTGGATAAACTTGAATAAAACGAAGTAAAAGGAATTTTCCTAGTAGTGGAAGCAAACAAGACATGAGATATCAATTTGTTCTGAGTGATTATGTTATGACCGCTACCTCAGACCGTCTGAACGAGAGTGGCTTGAAATGCTCATTTCGAGTCCTGCCAGGCACCTTAACTCTTTCACCCCGGCTTATTTTAGGAAGAATCTTTCAATTTTTCTGATCAGGGCTATAAATAAGACCTCTACAAGCCAGCCTAGTTAGCTTAGTTGGTAGTGCGCCTGCCTTGTGAGCGCTAGGCTGCGGGTTCGATTCCCGCCCGGGGCGGATTTTATCCTGTTTTATCCTGATGGTATAATGTTCGTTCTCGGAACGACTGGCTTTCTCCTATCCTGTCTTCCTTCTCTCTTCGATTTCGGGAGGATGAGACCATAGCAGTTACAGTTTCCTCTGTCAACTCTACAAAGTTTTATGTCCTCCTAGGACTACTGAACAAAAATCGATCTGGAGACTAAACCAGATAAGTTAGCCAAGTGAACTTTACTGACGTCTTAGATCACAAAAGAAATGGAACGACTGGCTTTTTCCTATCCTGTCTTCCTTCTCTCTTCGATTTCGGGACGATAAGACCATAGCAGTTACAGTTCCCTCTGTCAACTCTACAAAGTTTTATGTCCTCCTAGGACTACTGAACAAAAATCGACCTGGAGACAAAACCAGGCAAGTTAGCCAAATGAATTTTACTGACGTCTAAGATCATAAAAGAAACGTTTGAAAAACACTGAGAACGGAATTTTTTCGATATGTCTGGGATGATATATCCCATTTTAAAGATTGTGTTTCTGTGGGACGTATTGTCCCTTTAGGGGTGAAAGGGTAAAAAAAAACACCCACAATTGTTTGATTAACGTCGGAATTAATCTGAGCAAAAAAACAAAGGTTAAAGTTTATCTTGTATTTAACCGCCAAAACATGACATTGACATTGTTTTGCACATGTTAAAAAGGGTTGAGCGCTTCAGTAAAAACAATACTCGCTTATGAAACAACAACAATAACAACAACACCACCAACCAACAACAACAACTACTACTGCTACAACAACAACTTGCTCTTCACACTGATCGTGCGAATCAGTAGGAAATTACCTTGAACTTGGCAAAGTATTTCGCTACGGGTTATAAGATTTGATATCCTATCCTGTCTTCCTTCTCTCTTCGATTTCGGGACGATAAGACCATAGCAGCTACAGTTCCCTCTGTCAAACCTCTTAAAAAAAAGTAAGTCCCAAAGAATTTTTTAATCCAGTATAATTTTTATTCGAATAAAGAAATTTGAAAATTTTAATGAAATCTGAAAGCATCGGATTGTTACTTGGAGATGAGTTTTTCCAAAGTACACAAAATACCTTCATATTTAGGAGTTGGAATTAGTAGATGGAAATGGAATCAGTGGATGTGTTAGAAGTTAGAACTACTGAAAACAAAATTCTTGTACCTAATAGATTACAGAAAGTAATAAGGTAGGCAGGTAATTTTAGGTAATTACGTAATTTGGTATTTACAGGTATACTAATTTTATCTATGTACCTAACTAAAAAAGGTACTTTTTTTCTATTCACACAGTATTGTACACCCACCTATATGTATCTCTAGACATGACCTCCTGGAAAATTTATTTTGCCCTTACTTTTCTGATAATTCAATACCATTAACTTTTCTGAGGACTATACTAGGGATCTGACATTTCACAAGCTTACTTCTGTTAATTTCTACTGAGATGGGAGGACTTTCAGGTTTCAGTTGCAAACTAGACAAAACTTGTAGGAGCCATGGGTACACGGTGTGTTAAAGCTTTGAAAGTTTGCAACAAGTAGTAGGTAGGTATACCTACTATTATCTATCTCCAAAGTTCATTCCTGAGAGGAAATACAAAAACTTTACCCCAACCCAGAGATCTCAAGTCAAAAAACTTCTCACTTCACCAAACTTGAACTAGTTCTTTTTGATGTTACAAATCTAAATAAAACAACTTGTAGAGGGGTAACCAATATCCTGTTCGGTGAAAGTTTTTCTTGTCTCAGCATTGTGGTAGCCAAAGAGTCGGAAAGTTGCTCCCCCAGAGATCCCAAGTCAAAAAACTTCTCACTTCACCAAACTTGAACTAGTTCTTTTTGATGTTACAAATCTAAATAAAACAACTTGTGGAGGGGTTACCAATATCCTGTTCGGTGAAAGTTTTTCTTGTCTCAGCATTGTGGTAGCCAAAGAGTCGGAAAGTTGCTCAAGTTTGATGAGCGTGTAAGTTGAGATAAACATAAACTTGTTGAAAGGTATTATGAAAGTTTTCCTGAAGCTCAGAGAGGATATTTGTTGGAAATAACAAGTTAAAGAGTGGAAAGATATAAGGGTTGTGTTGAGGGGTAATGACAGGTATCAGGGGACATTTGGTTTGGATGCTTGTGGGCTTTTCGAAATTTACTTTAATGAAAATACGAAAAACTTTAGAAGATGAATCTCCTATTTACCTACCTTCTCATCTTTAGCATGAGACATTTTTAAGGAAGTTTGGGTTTAAGGTTTAACTTTTTCCCTTTTCCAGGTACCTACCTAGTTCAAGTTATTTTTTTTTTTCCACAACACACATAAGCTTTGAGTAATACAGTTGTCATTCAACCAAGCAAAACAAAGGTACATCAGGTACATGTACCTACAGTTGTCATTTAACCCAGCAAAACAAGATGTTTCTTGTAGGAAAATAAGCCCTATTTATTATGCGAGCATAGACGACATCTCTTGAGGTAAGAAAGCCCATTTACCATTTACAAAACAATGCACAATGCGGAAGTTGATTTCCTGCGGGTGTTTTCTTCACGTTTATACCGAGTACAGGTAGATGTGAGATTATAATCAACGTGAGTTTAGGACTCTCTTTACAACTTTGAAGTAAAAAATTTACAAAGGAAACAGAGAGTAATGGAAAAAGAAAATTAGGGGATTTGTGTTTCCTGCGCTATGTAAACGAAAATAACGTTAAAGGAAAATACAGGAGAATTACGAGCTACTAGGGAAATACTAGTTGAAGATTTGGGATTAGAGCGACTCGAAAATTTAATCTAGCTTTCATAATGGAAAGCTGCATGCTTCCAAAGGTATCTAATTTTCTGAGAAGAAACTGTAATCCATAGCCAACTATTACCTTTATCTTACAGGTTTCTAAGTGTATATATCTATAGTATTGTGCTTATTAGGTATGTATTTATACCTGTGTTTTTGCAATGGAGGTAATAATTATGGGACGCTAATATCCTATTTAGCATACAATCATGATAGCAACCTTCTGGAATAAGGAACGGAACGGGACCATTCCGAGTCAAGTCAGGGGATTTGGGGCTGCGATTATAGATGTAGAAAAATACAATCTAAAACTACACCGACACCGGTACACAGACCGCATGCGTCTAATGTACCTGTTTCATTGCTACGAAATAAAAAGGGCGGTAAAACACTCATCTCTTTTCATCTTGAAAAAAGAAAAGAATAGAATCACAAGTCACAAGAACTGTTCTTAGCCCGTCTCAGGTTCCAAGAGATGGCAGTCTTCACAATGCCAGAGTTTCGGAAAAAATCACACGCCACGATGTTGCACTTCTTCCCCCAATCTGTCTGGAACCATTCGGTGACCTGGTAATTGATAGAGGCTGCCATTTGCCGCAGACCTTTCATTTTGTCCGTAATGATTTTGCCTGCGTTCGCAGTAAGTTCGACTTGAGCGGACCAAGGACCCACTGGAGGACTGAAACATAAAGATGACGTAACTAGTGGTTCAGTGAACTGTAGAAGTACACTAAAAAAGAACCCCTAGAGGAAATCCCCACAGACATAATCGAGCTTAAAATACAATGGAAAATGTCCTTTCCTTTAGGTGTTAAATATGCTTGCGAAATTCCCATCAAAATCGGGGAAATCCCTTGGGAGTTATAGTGAAATAAACATACATATTAGCAAACTAGAAGGGAAAAATCGTCAAATTTATAAGTATGGAGGTACATAGATGACGTAGGTATTTTGAAAAATAAGCCATTAGACTACCTGTTCTAATCTAACCAAAGTGGATTTTCCCAATACAAAATTACCATGTTGTGTTGAAATTTTGAAACCCATTCTCATCTTTCCTCGTTGAAATACCTGTAAACCATTCGGTGACCTGGTAATTGATAGAGGCTGCCATTTGCCGCAGACCTTTCATTTTGTCCGTAATGATTTTGCCTGCGTTCGCAGTTAGTTCGACTTGAGCGGACCAAGGACCTTCTGGAGGACTGAAACATAAAGATGAGTGTTAGTGGTTCAGTGAACTGTAGAAGTGCACTAAAAAATAACCCCTAGAGGAAATCCCCACAAACCTGATCGAGCTTAAAATACAATGGAAAATGTCCTTTCCTTTAGGTGTTAATTATGCTTGCTAAACTCCCATCGAAACCGGGGAAATCCCTTGGGAGTTATGGTGAAATAAAAATATTAGCAAACTAGAAAGGAAAAATCGTCAACTTTATAAGTATGGAGGTACAAGGTACATAGATGACGTATTTTGAAAAACAAGCCATTAGACTACCTGTTCTAATCCAACCAAAGTGGATTTTCCCAATATAAAATTACCCATGTTGTGTTGAAATTTTGAAACCCATTCTCATCTTTCCTCGTTGAAATACCTCTAATTGATGCTAACATGGCTTACATATTAGCAAACTAGAAGGGAAAAATCGTCAACTTTATAAGTATGGAGGTACATAGATGACGTATTTTGAAAAATAAGCCATTAGACTACCTGTTCTATTCTAACCAAAGTGGATTTTCCCGATATAAAATTACCATGTTGTGTTGAAATTTTGAAACCCATTCTCATCTTTCCTCGTTGAAATACCTGTAATTGATGCTAACATGGGAGCATACTTACTTTTCAAACACATTTTTCATGTATGCCTTCAACTTGTCAGGCTCCTGACAGTTTCCCCAACGCTGATAGACAGGAGGCCAAAGCAAATGAGAGTATTTTTTCAGCACTTTCTCATTGTTGTAAGCCAAGATCACCGTCTTATTAATTTTCCAAAAGTCCTGCAGCTTTGCATTCCATGTTAAGTTTGGTGGTGCTATGAATGGGCCGAGCTCTTTTTGCAAATAATCGACCAGTGTATCGTGAGGCTTTGTGTGAGGAATTTTGAGGCCACCAAAACCTAGGAAATCATTGGAATAGGAATGGGATTTAGATCAGAATTGCACACCCACAGCAACTCAGTCGTGCCACAACTAATGCTGGGCTTCCTAATATATTTTAGAGTACCTAAACTTGGTGGTGCTATGAATGGGCCGAGCTCTTTTTGCAAATAATCGACCAGTGTATCGTGAGGCTTTGTGTGAGGAATTTTGAGGCCACCGAAACCTAGGAAATCATTCGGATGGGGATGGGGTTTAAATCAGAATTGCACACCCACAGCAACTCAGTCGTGCCAGAACTAGTGCTGGGCTCCCCAATATATTTTAGAGTACCTAAATAATTCCTGAGATGACTGCGTCAGACAATACTCGAAAGCTTGAATCTGCAGGGGTGCAGGGCCATCGGAGACTACACCTTGTATAAATTGAGTCATCTTGGAAAATATGTTTTGAAAAACTGCACATATTATGTACTTTATAATTATTACACTTGAGTTTTTCTCAACTTACCTACTGTTTTGTTGTTTGATTCTTCCTTCTCTCTTCGATTTCGGGACGATAAGACCATAGCAGTTACAGTTCCCTCTGTCAAACCTCTTTAAAAAAAAAAAAAAGAAAGGGTCCTTGGAAATCACTTTATTAGAGATCCTGTCGTTTCATAGATATCTATGTAAACAAAGAACATATAGATTCGTACCCCATTGCTAAAATAACTTTATAGTAAAAATGATAACCATTTGTTAAATCAGAGCCATTTGTTGACTTGGAACCATTTGGTAGCATAGAGCCATTTGCTGGCTTAGGATTGACGGCCGATGAAGCAAAGATACTAGTGAAAAAGAGCACATTTAGAACTAATGAAATACACTGAGTCATTTTTTAAAGAAAAATGATGAATAATTGATCTATTTAATTTACCTAGTTAGATCTAAAATTACATTTTTTTAATGAGGAACAAACATTGTTAATAAAATGTTAATGCTATATACTTAACAAAGAAAATTATCTTAACACATTTACTGTGTGGTTATGGGTAATTAAATAGTGCAAAGTAAGGTACAGGTATCATTGTACACATCACAAAACTAATTGTACCTGTCTTACATTTTTTAAATGAGGAACAAACATTGTTAATAAAATGTTAATGCTATACACTTAATTGTCTTCCTTCTCTCTTCGATTTCGGGACGATAAGACCATAGCAGTTACAGTTCCCTCTGTCAAACCTCTTGAAAAAAAAAAAAATCACTCAGAGGTCCTCTTTCAGATAACCATTGAAAATACATAAGCGGCCTGTGGCAGCAAGTGTACACGTCCAAAGCGGAATCTCTTTGGTTGAATTACATGTTGAATCTAAGAAAAATCACAATAAAATACGGCTTAAGTTGCATTATCTGATAATTAAATAAACTCTTGTTTCTTGTTTGTTTTCCAGGATATAGAATTATGCCATTACAAGGGAGTACTCCGAGATGTGCCGGGCTCATGGGCAGCAATCTCAACCTGTGATAATATTTTAAGGTACTAAACGCAATATTTTAAGATAACTAGAACTAGTTTAATATTTTAAAGTAAAAAGTGAAATATTTTAAGGTAATAAGCTGAGTATTTCAAGATATCAAGCATAATATTTTAAGGTAAAAAGCGTAATATTTAAGGATAATTAACATGAAATTGGAAGATGATAAGCGAAATATGTATTTTAAGATAATGATCATAATGTTTTAAGGCAGTAAGCCAGTAAGCATACTATT
Source organism: Diaphorina citri (assembly GCF_000475195.1). Classification (NCBI taxonomy): domain Eukaryota; kingdom Metazoa; phylum Arthropoda; class Insecta; order Hemiptera; family Psyllidae; genus Diaphorina; species Diaphorina citri. Next base: position 113,032 of record NW_007377944.1, on the reverse strand, counting down.
TTAAGATAATTAGTAACTCGAGAATCATAATTAAAGTACCTACACAAAATTTCCTCTAAGGTCGCCTTGCGCTTACAAGGCAGGCGCGCTAAATTCAAAAAGTTAACTAGGTTGGTTTATCTGATAAATAATTACATGAGCTCTTGTTTATTTGTAGGATTGAACTCTTGTTTGATTTGATTTCAGGGGTGTCGTTTACGATGGTACAGAACTGAACTACATCGAACCATTGTATGACGAGACAGTCAATAGTATTAACTCTAACCATACCAATCTAAGTCAGCATATTGTATACAAACAGTCGGACTTTCTATCCCATGACAAGCATCAGTGTGGTTATAAATCACTGCATAACATAACAAGGGTAAGTTATTACTAGGGAGCGGATTATATGCACGAAAAAATGGCCCAAATATGTATGCAATATGCACACAAAAATGGACCGAATATGCAAAAACATGCCCGAAAAGTACCGAAATATGTATGCAAAAACATGCTCACATCTAGGTTCTCATATTTGTTGTCACAGAGGGTGGCACAACATTTTCTACTGCCAAGGTCTTATCGTCCCAAAATCGAGGAGAGAAGGAAGACAGGATAGGAGAAAGTCAGCCTTTCCGAGAACGAACCTTATCCCTTCAGGATAAAATCCGTTCCGGCCGGAAATCGAACCCGCGACCTAGCGCTTACAATAAGTCAGCATATTGTATACAAACAGTCGGACTTTCTATCCCATGACAAGCATCAGTGTGGTTATAAATCACTGCATAACATAACAAGAGTAAGTTATTACTAGAGAGCGGATTATATGCACGAAAAAATGGCCCAAATATGTATGCAATATGCACACAAAAATGGACCAAATATGCAAAAACATGCCCGAAAAGTGCCGAAATATGTATGCAAAAAAATGCTCACATCTAGGTTCTCATATTTGTTGTCACAGAGGGTGGCACAACATTTTCTACTGCCAAGGTCTTATCGTCCCAAAATCGAGGAGAGAAGAAAGACAGGATAGGAGAAAGTCAGCCTTTCCGAGAACGAATCTTATCTGTTCAGGATAAAATCCGTTCCGCCCGGAAATCGAACCCGCGACCTAGGGCTTACAAGGCAAACGTCCTACCCTTCAAGCTAATTAGGCTGACTGTACCGGAAAAGACTTATTTTCCTTTCGAAAGTTCTCCTCTTTTGGTGTGATAGCGCCTGTACAAAACCATAGGAAATCCAAGATGGCGTGCCATCGGAATCGGTTCTTTTTCTGAAGGAAATTTCAACCAAACTACCAAACTTTATCACTTCAACTCCAGCGCTCGCAGAGTAAACACCTCTCTCGCGTATTTTTGGTCTGCTGATGAGAATCTGAGTATTCTCGAAACTCACCAAATTTTAATCGTTGAAGGTCGAATCTTAATTGTCTTTTTAATTTTCTTACTTAAAGATTCTTTTTAATATTTTCATGTGCGCCAACAATTATATCCTTTCCGTTTTATAAACGGGCTCTAGTCTTGATTTTAAATCATTACATGAAAGTAAAATCAAAAAATCAAATCAATAATAATAAACTGAATATTAAACAAATGAGGTAGGTACATATGTAGGTACTGATTTTCTCTAATCACTACGGGCTCAAAAAATTCCCGGAGGGACGGACCCTGCTTGTTGTTATTTTGTTAATATTTAATAGTATCTGCCTGTCTTTAAAAGACCTAGGTAGTATCTTTTTTATTACTTTTTTGTGTCCACGAACTCTCTAAATGTGCCAAAAATTCTAGAAGACTGTTTTCATATTTACTAATAGATCTTGTCCACAGTCGCAAGATATGAAATAGTGTATTCACGATCTCATTGGGTGAAAGGTATGACTAGAGACTAGAGCAGTTTGAAGGATAACACCTCGTATGCTGACATTGCCAGTAGTACTTGGATCATATGTGTTCGTACAGTGTGTTGAACTGAGTGCCTTATTGCCTATCATGAGTCTAATAATGACGGCAATTAAGACCAACCGGGAGCATTGTAAGTTGTGGAGGGGGGAATGGGAAGAGGTGAGAGTATGTAATAATATTATAATATGTATATGGAATTCGAAAGCCTGCTGTGAATTTAGCTATGTATTAAGAGAGCTGTTTTAACCCTTTATGTGAAATCTTAGATCGTTTTTTACTTTCCTTATCCTATAATGTAGTAAAATTAGCAAAGTACATATGTAACTTTTCACTTTTTTTTTGCAATAATTAGGAATATTTTTTTTTTCTTCTGATAGGTGTTTTCGAAGAAAACTAAAATAATTTACATCTTGAAATTTCTAGAGATAATTATCGCTAAAATCTAGGAACATTAGTTACCTACGTCCTTTCCCCGGTTGACTTACTGGTATTTCCCGCAAAACTTTGAAAATTTGCACCTAAAAGTTCTGACTTATTTCAAAGTCCAAAGGGTCATCAAGGGCTGACTTTACCTCATTTAAATATGTTAGGCTGCTGGTCTACAGAGAATTATTTCACATTCAGATTACTCACCAAGCATTTCTGTTTTTACCTAATAGTTTGACCAAGAGTTAGGCCTATTTATTCTCACTAGAAAAAAGTTTTTACAAGAGTCTCAGGAGGAAAGAGGCTTCTCTTTATTACCAGTGCTTATTTATACTTGAAGTTTTACTGCAGTTTTGTCTCTAGATGAATCATTATCATTATCTAGGAGTCGTAATTTTTTCTCAGGAATTGTCAGAATTTTTCCTTGTCTCTTTCTCCCTCTCTCGCTTATGAGCCTTTGCAGGGGCGGAGTCTATGGGAGCTTCTTTCTTAAGTGGCCAAGATCTATTGGGTTTTATGTACTCTCGCTTTTCTTGATTGTGGTTTCACCCCATGTCACCTAGTAGGCTTCCTCAACTGTCCTCACAAAGCTCGCGCACACTCACGCACACTCACAAGCTTGGTCGTCCCAGCAGTTCCCAGACACGCGCGTCCCAGGATACCACCATTGAGGAAAATTGTTTAACTTCAGTGATCCTTCTGCAATTGGCAGCATTCAATTCCGTACTATAGCCGCTAATAAACAACGTCTATCTATGATCGCCGCTACTTGAAGAGTCTGCTACTCCAACTTCAGCGCAGGACATAACAACATTACATATGATAATGCTCAGGGTCTTCATCTCTGATGAGAAATCTCTGTTTGCGGCTGAGTCCAGTATTAGGAGACTATAGACCATATTACAGTTATATGCTGGCATGTTTAAAAGTCATAATGAGATATGGAGAATTTGAATGAGAACCAAAAGGAATAGATCTTTCTTCTCTACGACTTCTAGATACCGAGATACAATCCGATCTAAATCACCCGATAAGCCATCAATGACAGTTCATTGGACGTCACGCGATACGCCTCTTCGTAGGCGATTGATGATCTCCAATTGTGTGAAATTATCCACACTCGCAAATTGTGCCTACTGGGTAGTTCCTGAAGATCTATCATTTTATGCTGACATCTGTTACTACGTATTTTGATATTTATTTATTAAGACAATGAATGTAAATTATATGAATTTAGGATTAATTGAAATAATATTTGTGTGTTTCTTTGGGTTCTGGGAATTGTAGGAACTCCCATCTTGAAATTGGCAATGACTTTGACATCACCTTGAAGAATATTAATACTGGAAAAAGGTTTCCAACTTACTTTCCATAAATACCTACTTCGAAAAAACTTCCCTTGTGTAACGGCTGCTTTACACTTATTCAAAGCAAAGATGGAACAGAAATATTATTATGATGTTAAGGCGGTCTTCTTTATCCCTGATGTGCCGCGTCCATTTAGTTTAGGACTATTATTGCAGTGCCTTTACACATGGTTATTGGCTCTCCCCCATATCAAACACTCCTGATCCTCTTGCGAAGCTCAGGAGTGGTTTGATTGGGTTCGAGTGTATGGTTACTATCTCTTCTCCTGGGTGTCCCAGGGTACTGAGTCTTAGTAATGAAAGCGCAGGGCATTCAAAGATGATATGAGAGGCTGATTCCTCCTCCTCTCCACATCTTCTGCACCTGGTTGTGCCATGGTATACTCCGATGGTGTTTAGGTGTTTCCTCAGATAGCAATGTCCCGTCAGCATCCCGACAATACGTCTCATATCGCCCCTGTTGAGGTTCATTGTTTCTTTGGAAATTCTTTTCGAGGGTTCTTTTATCATCCTCCTCGAGAATTTCATTTCAGTTTCTGTATTCCAGATCCTGATATGTTCTTTTTTGATCCAGTCTTGCACCACCATTTTAGCTAGGCATTTGGGGATGCCTATGGCGGGTTCTGGACCAATCATTTTAGTCGACGATCCTGCTCTGGCAAGTTCGTCGGCTTTTTCATTTCCTTCAAAGCCCGCATGTCCAGGAATCCAGGTGATTTTCACCCTGTTCCTTTCTGCTAGCCTTTTCAGGAGATGTTTGCATTCCCAGACAAGTTTGGATTTTGTCTGGTTGTTTGAGAGTTTTCCCCTACTCCTCCCCCCTCCTGACACAAAAGTTAAATGGCAGAGGTCCATCCTTCTCTCTGAAGATTTTGCTGTCAGGAGAACGGTAGAAACGTCAACCAGTAAGTGTGACGAGATTGTAGAGATATCAATGAAGGTCTAAAGTGCAGGAGAGGTTAGGTTAATTTTCCAAGTACTTGACACTTTTAACAGAATTCTCATGATGTCTTAGTTATTATTATTATTTATTATCTTACTACAAACTTGACGACTTGACGTCCTTACTTTGTAAAGAAATATCAGGGTTGTCTAAAACTAACAATTTTCCGGAATAATAATCCCTGTTTTGCTTTCCTTAAGTGAATAATTTTCGTCTCTTTAAAGTTTGACCCCAAGGTGTAGTGGGTTCTCGTACCATTAGATCAATTTGAGTTTATTCTTGTTCAACTTTTATAACGCTTCTGACTTACCATGTTTTTGGAAAGTAGGTTTTAGACGTTGAATGTTGAAGCCTCAGAAAAAAGACAATCTTGGATTGAAAACGTTGAATTCAAAACGCGAAGTGCGAGGAGAAGTGAAAGAGTTTTTAATTAATTACTTACCACCAAGAGAACAAAAACACATTAGTATTTTCTCTCCCTCTCACTCTCTCCCTCTCCTTCTCCTTCTCTCTCTCTCTTTCTCTTTCTCTTTTCTTTCTCTTCTCCTTCTCTTTCTCTCTCTCTCTCTCTCTCTCTCTCTCTCTCTCGTGTCTCATCTTGTTTTTCTCCGTTTCTTATTTTCCAATGTGAGCTACATGTGTTGCATAAAAATGTAATGGTATTGTTAGAGGTTAGGTAGAACGCAAAAAAAAGCGTTAATAACAATAATCATAAGAAACCATTTCGTATTTCACACCTTTAGTAAAATGTATGCTGAAGAAAGAAAGGAGAATGAGAAGAAAGGGTAGAGAGAGAGAGAGAAAGGAGAGAGAGAGAGAAAGAGAAAAAAAAGAAAAGGTGAGAGAGAGATGGGAAAGAGTCATATAAAATTTCAGTTGAAAGTCGAGAGTAAAAGGTAAGAGAGAAAGTAAAAGTCCTTAGACTTTGGAAAGTTAAGTTTCTGGTGATTTATTTTTTAGAAAAGGAAAGCCAGATAAATTTTCATCTTCGTAAATAATAATTCTTAGGTACTAAAAGTCACGAAAGTATATCTCGTTTTTTAAGAGCTACTTAAGAAAGGAACGTCCTACCTAAGTTACCTTACGAGGGCAAGAGTACTCTCCTTCTTACTTGTTTTTCTAGTTGACTAAAAAATTAGACAACCTTTTATGTCGGTATCTAGGTATATTAAGTACAAGTAGGTATAATAATTGGAAAGGTATAATAATTTAGTAGAATTGCTCCTCAAGCCGTTTATCCACGGGTACTAATATGAGTAGTTTTCGGAAAGCCCTTCTGAAACCAACTCTATTGACATTTTCAGCCACTCTGTATTACCAAATTACCATTGATCTATATGGGTCTGACCCACCCTGTATACTCAATAAGGAATATGGGAAAACAACATGGAAAAATCCGAGTGTGTACCTAATGGTAAATGAAAATTAATTTTCCTCAGATAAGACATGCAGGAAATTAGAGAGAAAAATCTGGTGTGAACATCACACGACTTTCTATTACATTTGCGAATACGTACTAAAAGAAAGAAAACACAGGAGAGTATCGAACCCGCAACTTCTCAATCGTAAGTCGGACAGTTCTAGAAGTAGCACCATTCGATTCGGCGTGAAAAATCACATGGGTTTAACTATTCACATGCTTACTTGGTAACGATTCACGAATAAAAAGGAAATTTGTTGACACAGGGGAGTATCGAACCCGCAACTTCTCAACCGTAAGTCGGACAGTTCTAGAAGTAGCACCATTCGATTCGGCGTGAAAAATCACATGGGTTTAACTATTCACATGCTTACTTGGTAACGATTCACAAATAAAAGAGAAATTTGTTGACACAGGGAAGTATCAAACCCGCAACTTCTCAACCATAAATCGGACAGTTCTAGAAGTAGCACCATTCGATTCGGCGTGAAAAATCACATGGGTTTCTCTCTCTCTCTCTCTCTCTCTCTCTCTCTCTCTCTCTCTCTCTCTCTCCTGCTTACGATAGTTTTGTCTGTATTAAAGATTAGTGAGTGAAAGAAATTCATGTTCGAGTAAGTTATGATGCAAGCTATGCATTTTCCCTTCGCCTCTTTCTCTTGTTACTTTTTGTTTTCTACCCTTTGCTTCTGTCATTTTCGGTTAATATGGCAATTCTGCTCCCCCCAGTACCTACCAAATTAATGAGAGCAATTTTCCGAAGTAGCGTCGAATTTACGCAGGCTAATATTGGTAAGCACCCATCACCATCACCTATTCAGGTACTCACCATACCTTGACAGTTACCCATCACCCATTCAGGTACTCACCATACTCGTAAACTCGTTTCCTCTGGCTGTGAACATTTTTAGCCCAAGAGGTCAGACGGGAACATTTTCTACTTGGACAAAGAGACAGAGGACAACTGTTTGTATTTCATTATTGAGAAGTGCTTTTCATGTAGAGCGAAATCCTTCTTGGAAGAAACTAAACTAGTTTGTCCCATTCGTTTCATCTTTTGTTTCAAAGCTTTCTTCTACCTTAGCAAGTATAACAAGTGTGAGAAGGCATATTATGGTATGAGACTCTTGTGTTGCTACTATTACTGTTCTTAGTTTGTTTGCTTTTAATAAATTACTTTCGAAGTATTATGTTTTCCAAATGCAATGTCGTTTGCACAACTTTGTGAACTTGTACAATATTAGATTTGAAGTGTAAGTTTTGTTCTGAAGATGGTTGTAGAGGGTAATATTAGGTAATTGCTAATTAGTGTACAACTTGTTACTTCAGTTTGGACTATTGAACCTGAGCAGCAAGCCTTCAAGTACACTACTTGACAAAGTACTAGTTTACTTGACAAAGTACTACATAGTTTTCCATTTTCCTCATAGAAACTGTTGATTTCTTGAAAACTTTACGTAACTGAGGACCTAAGTCCTAAAGTAGGTTCAGACCAGAATAGAGGAAGGTTGAGAAGAATAGAGAGAACAGTGAAACGTAGAGAGAGAGAGAGATGAAGATTTTTTTTTTTTAATTTGATTTTTTTTTTTTCCTCTAACAAATATTATTCTACAAACATTATGGTATCCTAATTTATATAACTGCGAACTTTTTGAAGATGGGTCTTTCTAAATGACAAAAAAAAATAAATTAAGGCGAGAAAGAGAGAGAGAAAGAAAGAGAGAAGGAAAGAGAGAGAGAAAAAGGGAGAAGGAAAGAGACGAAAAAAGGGAGAAGGAGAGAAAGACATGTGCAAGGAATGTCTACGAACATTTGATCTTATTTCGTTATGTGCCTCACAGGAACCATTTCATTCTTTTTCTCTCACACACAAAAGAAACACAATGGCCCTCAGCCGGAGGCCAAACAAGCCAAAGAAGACAACAAAACATAACAAAAAAAGCTGAAGAACACAGTAAACATTTGAAAGTTATGTCAATGTTCGCCTGCAGTGTTGTAAAGTTTAGAAGTAACTTTTGTCTATGACATACGATTCCAAAGACGAAAAATAAGTGCCCTAAAGCCTAAAGTCATGCAACTTGAGCCACTATTACACAACTTGAGCCTATCAGTACCTTACTTTATTATTATTATTATAGATATATCCACTTTATTTGTAATCAATACAATAAAGGTAACTAGGTAAAGTATGGGCTATGGATAGCAACAAAGCAACATACTCTACGTTAAGTTCATATGTAGTTATTCAGATTGGTCGTCTTTATTATTATTATTTATCTTACTACAAACTTGACATCTTTGCTTTGTATAGAAATATCAGGGTTGTCTAAAACGAACAATTTTTCGGAAATAATAATCCCTATTTTGCTTCCCTTAAGTGAATAATTTTCGTCCCTTTAAAGTTTTGACCCTAAGGTGCAGTGGTTTAAAAATCTCGTACCATTAGATCAATTTGAGTTTGTTCTTTATTCACCTTTTTTAACGCTTCTGACTTATCGAGTTTTTAGAAAGTAGGTTTTTGACGTTGAATGTTGAAGCTCGTAAAGTTCTAAGTTTAATGTATAAGTGGAAATAAATAAATATGTAAATGAAAATATTGTAATAATATGTAAAAGCTACTTACGAAGATTACATAGAGTACGTAGCTGGAATAATAATTTCCTGGACCTTGTTGTTATTTGAGCATCAGAATAACGGGGCATTTTACTTTTTTTCGTGTCTCCTATTTGTCGGACTTTAATTACGATCAAAAAAGGCAGGCATAATATTTGTTCCTTTATGAAAAAGGCCAGATAGAAATACTCGGTGGATTTCATTATATCCTCATTTCGAAAAGTTAATAACAAAAGTCAAGGCTAAGGCAAGACAGTTTGAACATCATGGTCCTTCAAATTCTACAGCATTTTTCAAGAGTTCCTCTCTCTCTCTTCCTATTCCCCCTTTCTTTCTCTCTTCCTCTCTCTTTCCCTCTCTCTCTACCTTTCTCTTCCTCCCTCTTCTTCTTCTTCTTCTTTTTCTTCCACTTTTCCATATCTGCAACGTCTTAACTGATAACTTTCTCTTATCTACTCTTGCATCTTTATCTCTTTTCTTTCTTCTTCTATTTCATTTTCTATTGTTGTTCTATAAATCTATACTTTTCTTCTGCTTCTCCGATTTTACTCTTTCATTTTCGTTGCATTGCAATTCTCGTTATTTTTTTTATGCCTCATTTCTCTTTTTCTATATCTCTTTCCTTCTCCCTCTCCTGCTTCCGATAGTTTTGTAATAGGTATAAACTATAAAGTGATTGAAAGAAATCCATGTTCGAGTAAGTTATGAGTTATGATGCAAGCCATGCGATTTTCCTTCGCTTCTTTCTCTTGTTCTTTGCTATTACTCTTCGGTACTGTCATTTTTGTATTTCGTTTAATATGGAAATTCTGAGAAAAAAAAAGTGCATTTCCGAAAAAGCAGATTTACGCATGCTAATATATTACTGCCCTTTGACAATCACCCATTCAGGTACTCACCATACTCGTAAACTCGTTTCCTCTGGCTGTGAACATTTTTTAGCCCAAGAGGTCAGACGGGAACATTTTCTACTTGGACAAAGAGACAGAGGACAACTGTTTCTATTTCATTATTGAGAAGTGCTTTTCATGTAGAGCGAAATCCTTCTTGGAAGAAACTAAACTAGTTTGTCCCATTCGTTTCATCTTTTGTTTCAAAGCTTTCTTCTACCTTAGCAAGTTCCCTCTGAGATTCCAGAAGGAAAAGGATTAGAGGACAAACGTAATTAATATCGAACAAAAAACTGGAACAACACAAACTACCTACGTATATGTTCTTACAACATTAGGGTCGAATTTTACCACCTAGCAAGTATAATAACAAGTGTGAGAAGGCATTTGGTATGAGACTCTTGTGTTGCTACTATTACTGTTCTTAGTTTGTTTGCTTTTAATTACTTTCGAAGTATTATGTTTTCCAAATGCAATGTTGTTTGCACAACTTTGTGAACTTGTACAATTAGATTTGAAGTGTAAGTTTTGTTCTGAAGATGGTTGTAGAGGGTAATATTAGGTAATTTCTAATTAGTGTACAACTTGTTACTTCAGTTTGTACTATTGAACCTGAGCAGCACCATTTATCCTTAGAATAATAAGGTAATAAATAACTTCTATTATAAATATGAACTCGAAGGTTATAAGTTTGAATTAATAATAATTTTATAATGTATCTTTATTTTTTAATATTAAAAAAAAAAAAACTAAGAAACTTTCGCAAATTAATGAGTTTTCGATTGAATGAATTTGAAAAGTTTTCATATCTTTTGCTATTCAATTAACTTTATGAATCGTTTAATATAAAAAGAAGCAAGGGGAAAAGTAATTACTAATAAAATTATGAAATTATTTGTTCAGTCAGCGTGCCTAACTTTTGTGATTCAGGAGAGTAATTTAATTGGAAATGGTATTAGGAAAGGTATTGGAAATTAGAAATCGATTGGATGAGGATTTAGCAACCTTGAAGATAAGAATATCTATAAATAGTAATCACTCGGAAAAGTTATTTTCTCTCTCCACCTATAAATAATTCTTACTATACCGACCTACTTGTGTACATATCTCTGTATTCTGTAAGGAAGGTGAACTTCAAAGGACAGTCACTTCTTTTGTCACCTGGAAAATGTCTGCACTTTTCCTCTGAGATTCCAGAAGGAAAAGGATTAGAGGACAAACGTAATTAATATCGAACAAAAAACTGGAACAACACAAACTACCTACGTTTATGTTCTTACAACATTAGGGTCGAATTTTACCATCGTGGATTGTCTCAGGATTGAGTTCAATCCCAGATTGACCTGGCTTTAAGTATAGGGAAATCCTCGTGTCATATCAATCCCGAGTTGGTAAACCCCACCATCAAAGAGATTCGGTCTAGAGGGACTATTATATCTAAAGAGATATTAAAAGAGAAAATTACTTCATAAAAACTACAGTGAAATTCTCAGGATTGAGTTCAATCCCAGATTGACCTGGCTTTAAGTATAGGGAAATCCTCGTGTCATATCAATCCCGAGTTGGTAAACCCCAGCATCAAAGAGATTCGGTCTAGAGGGACTATTATATCTAAAGAGATATTAAAAGAGAAAATTACTTCATGAAAACTACTGTGAAAAACTCGGAGTCATTAGTCGATAAAATACTACCTACCTAGGTAATACTCAACCACCTTTTCCAAACAGATCCCAATATGGTGACCCGAAATTTCCAAAATTCAGACAATATCAAACCATCAAATCCACAGACATTGCTGTCTAATCCGATTACACTGTCCATCCTACGATCTGTTTCGTGTAATGACACACCCAACTTTCATCTGGAAAAAACCACACCCTCCTCAATGAGAAAAAATTTCAATCAGTTGAATCTAAAATGAGGTCGGCTGAGGTGAAAACATAGACATCATTCACCTCAATAGCAAGTCATTATACTAATGACCGGTTATGGTGGGGAAAATTGTGTGTAAGTAGAGGTATGAAAGTAATTAAGTACACCTAAAGTATTTATGAATAGGTAATCTATGTGAAATTTCTTCTCAAAATGTGAAATGAACAAATTGAATCTTGAGATCAATAGTTTATTGATCTATTATGTTGTTGTAGCGGCTTTAGCTTTCGCCGAATGGCGACAGAATAAAGAAAAGATGTCTTTTTGTATCTGCTATACACCGGGGTGATGGTCCTCTAGCTCTAGCCATGTTAAATTGGCTGGCTCGTCCTGAACCGCAGTCAACCATCGTGAGGACTTGTGCTTGGTCTTTAAAAGCAGAGAGAAGCCTTTGAGGAACAGCTAGGCTGGTTAGGGTTAGCTGTTCTCCTCCCTGTTTATAGTCCCACAGCCAGACGCTAGTCTTCTCTCTGTTTAACGTCCCCTAGCCAGACAGGATCTATTATGTAACTAACCCGACCCGCCTATCCTAGGTACTTTTATCCTAAAACAAGACCCGTCTATCCTAGGACAAGACTTTTCTATGCTAGGTATAAAGGGTCATCAAGGGCTGACTTTACCTCATTTAAATATGTTAGGCTGCTGGTCTACAGAGAATTATTTCACATTCAGATTACCCACCTTTCTCCGTTTCTTATTTTCCAATGTGAGCTACATGTGTTGCATAAAAATGTAATGGTATTGTTAGAGGTTAGGTAGAACGCAAAAAAGCTGTAATAACAATAATCATAAGAAACCATTTCGTATTTCACACCTTTAGTAAAATGTATGCTGAAGAAAGAAAGAATGAGAAGAAAGGGTAGAGAGAGAGAGAGAGAGAAAGGCGAGAGAGAGAGAGAGAGAGAGAGAAAAAGAAAAGGTGAGAGAGAGTATGGGAAAGAGTCATATAAAATTTCAGTTGAAAGTCGAGAGTAAAAGGTAAGAGAGAAAGTAAAAGTCCTTAGACTTTGGAAAGTTAAGTTTCTGGTGATTTATTTTTTAGAAAAGGAAAGTCAGATAAATTTTCATCTTCGTAAATAATAAGTCTAAAATAGCCTATAACCTTCACGGGAGTGCAAGCAATAAGTTGGCAAAGTTTCATAGCAATCGGATGAGCGGTTTCGCCAGGCATAAAGTTCGAACAAACAGACAACATATGGCTGTAGGACCTGTAGGTATAACATATGACTGTAGGTGTAACATATGGCTGTAGGTATAACATATGGCTGTAGGTATAACATATGGCTGTAGTTATAACATATGGCTGTAGGTATAAAGATAGGGACGTAGTACATAGTATAAGTATATCTCGTTTTTTAAGAGCTACTTAAGAAAGGAACGTCCTACCTAAGTTACCTTACGAGGGCAAGAGTACTCTCCTTCTTACTTCTTTTTCAAGTTGACTAAATAATTACACAACCTTTTATGTCGGTATCTAGGTATATTAAGTACAAGTAGGTATATTAATTGGAAAAAATTTAGTAGAATTGCTCCTCAAGCCGTTTATCCACGAGTACTGATATGAGTAGTTTTCGGAAAACCCTTCTGAAACCAACTGTATTGACATTTTCAGCCACTCTGTATTACCAAATTACCATTGATCTAATATGGGTCTGAGCCACCCTGTATACTCAATAAGGAATATGGGAAAACAACATGGAAAAATCCGTTTGTGTACCTAATGGTAAATGAAAATTAATTTTCCTCTGATAAGACATGCAGGAAATTAGAGAGAAAAACACGATGGGAGAAACTTCTGTTCTGGAATATAGAAAACTTTCCCCTTTTCCCTCTTCCTCCCCTATCTTTCCCCTTTATTTCCTCCCTCCCTCCCCTATAGGTATTTATACCTAATACCTATGTACCTACCTCCTTTAAATATGTTTTCCTTCTAAGGGAGCTAGAGAGGCAAGGGGTAGATCCTAGGTACCTATAGGAAATTATAAACGTAAAGTTTTGCTCGTTATTACCTGTGTTGGTATTGACCTACCTCCTTTAAATATGTTTTCCTTCTAAGGGAGCTAGAGAGGCAAGGGGTAGATCCTAGGTACCTATAGGAAATTATAAACGTAGAGTTTTGCTCGTTATTACCTGTGTTGTTATTATATTGAGATTCTGAGTTTATTATTATTTTCAACCTTGTGATGTACCCCTGTGTGAATTGTTATTATAGGTGTTTAGTTGTTTACCTACTACGTACATACCCTATTAATAAGAATTAGTACTATTTCTATACCCATTGGACTATGTGTAGACTGCGAGGTAAAGGGGACTTTTCAGTCCTGTTTTGAGCAGAAACCTTCACAAAATGAAAATTGCAAGGTTTGTTTATTAGGAAAATTCGCTTCATAGAGCTGTTATTTCTACAGTCGCTATAGATAATCATAGTTTGTTTTTAGCTCAAGCTATGCTGTATTCAATAGCTAAGTTAGGGGTATTAAATTGAGTTCTGTAGGTAGGTATTTTATGGAAAAGCACCCCATAGGTCAGTCGTTATTAGCTCGGGAAGAGTCATGATAAATTAGGATCATATTGTGCTGCAAAAAGCATAGTGTGAATACTCAATCTTTTGATCGGACCGTTACCGGACCGTGACTGGACCTTGACTGGCACTATAGTGTGAATCAGGCTTAATACTACCACTACACTTCCTAACCACTACCCACTATACCACTAAAGCTGGTGGATAATGCCACCTACCTTCTGTGTTCAGTATTGAAACAAAATACCTTCCCGAAGGAATGAGGTCGTAAAATCCACCTAATGGTATCACAGTTACTTTTTTTTTCTTTTTTCCAATGTCAAAACAAGATTTCTCTGAATCTTTAAAGATCACATTATTCTGTCTTCGAGCTTTCTAGATATTCTCAGAAAACAAAGCACACATAATCATTTGTGATGTACATACTGACATTCTACCTAAGTTTATACTTCATTATGTACATACATAGAAAGTCGTCTCCATTACATGTATTCTACCATTATGATACACTCTGTTTACCAGCATAGTTTATGCATACATCAGTAGAACCTCGATTATATCAACCTCCGTTATATCAACTCTTTATTATATGAACTCCAAGAATCGGGGTTTTTTCCTATCTTTCAAGGAAATCCTATTCTATCAGAGGAAGAGATCATCGAAAGTGTTCAAATAATGAGACTAATGACGAAGAAAACAATCTCGAAGATGTGTTTTTTGTTTGTTTCTTAGTTTGTTGTACATATTTAATTTAGAAATAAAAGGGTATTTCTTCGTTATTTTGATATTTTGTACCACTAAATTTGGTCCTATTTTCATTGTTTTATACGGAATTCCGATTATATCAACTTTTATACAGAACCTTCGAATTTTATGTCCATGGACATAAAATTCGAAGGAAGTAGATCGAGGGGAAGAAGGATCATGGACATAAAATTCGAAGGAAGTAGATCGAGGGGAAGAAGGAAGTTTGGTATGCTGACAGGCATCTTAAGAGGAAGGACTTATGAACAAATGAAGAATGATGCCCAAGATCGAGAAAGCTGGAGAAGGTTCTGCTGAAACCTGTCATATGACAGATCTACTATTATATATATATACAGAACCTCGATTATATCAACTACCCTCGGTCCCAATTAGTTGATATAATCAAGCTTCTACTGTACTTTCTTTCGATTAAATAGCAATTCTCAGAAAGTACACCTACTCAGTACTCACCTACATGTACCATTGTACCAACCAAACACGGCGCTTGCGGAGGAGCAGAAAGAAATGCGCAGAAACGTATGCGCACAAACACATTAATGTGTTGCCTGCTCGGGAGCTTTGTTCAGGACATTTGATGTGACGTCATCGCCTACGGGAACGTATGCCGTGACGTCAAAGTTCACGATTTGTACCAACCAAAACTGCCAGAGGTTGTAGTATCTTTATTTATCTCTTTCTTCTGTCTCTCTTTCTCCTTCTCCCTCCCTCCTATTCCTCATCATCCTACCCTTCTTTTCTGTCTGTCCCTGTCTTCCTTTCACCCACATATTCTTTATGGGCGTCCTATTTCTCTCCCACTCCAATTTCTCTTTACCTCGTCTCTCTCTCTTCCTCTTTGTGTCATTCTCGTTACCTCTACTTTTTTATGACAGAGACTCAATCTCACTATCCACTGAGAGAGAGAGAAAGAGAGGAGGATGGGAGAGAAAGAGAGAGAGAGAGTGTGTGTGTTTTCTGATTTATCTGTATTCCCCAATGATGTCCACAAGGTTTTTAATACATCCCGTTGTGTTTTCTTTCTCCCTCTTTTCTTTCCCTCTCTCTCCTCCTCTATCTCTCTCTCCCTCTCTCTCCCTCCCTCTCCCTTCCCCCCTCTCTCCCTCCCTTACCTTCTCACCATGAAGTAATATTGCTCATATCTTGTCATGGTTTCCGATCAATTTTATGTGCACTGACACATCTAATGGTGTGAACGTAGGAAAAGATAGAGAAAGAGGGAGGAAATGAAAGAGAGAGAGAGAGGGATGGAGGGTAGGTAAGAGAGAGTGAGATGTGGGAGGAAAAGAGAGAGATAGATAGAAGGGGGAAGGAGAGAGAGAGAGAGAACTGCAAGATTAATCTCTGTAGGTCTCTTGGGCAGAGGTCCTGAAAGCAAAGTTACAACTTTGTGCTTCACATTTTTTTACGTTTTTACCTACTTGTAACTTTTCAGTTTTCAAAAGGCCGTTTCTAACTTGCAATGAGGCAAGAGACTTTTCCAAAACATCAACCAGAAATATATGTAATGTTCTTCATTGAAACGAGTATCCACTTCCCCTTCCCGTTTAAAATTTCCCATGTATGTAGAGGCTTAAAAAATGTAGGTACAAGTTAGCCTTTGACTAAAAAAAAAGACAATCTTGGATTGAAAACGTTGAATTCAAAACGCGAAGTGCGAGGAGAAGTGAAAGAGTTTTTAATTAATTACTTCTTACCAAGAGAACAAAAACACATTAGTATTTTCTCTCCCTCTCCTTCTCTCTCTTTCTCTTTCTCTTTCTCTCTCTCTCTCTCTCTCTCTCTCTCTCTCTCTCTTTCTCGTCTCATCTTGTTTAATTGATGCTCTCAAATAGAATAAAATAAAATGAAATACTCCCTTTTTATTCTGCCAGGAATTGACGTCATGAAGAAGATAACTAGAATTATAGTGGATTTCTTTTTCTCGATCAATATGTAGGTAGTTGTCTTAAAACTCATGACTAATTTTCTACATCGTGTGAAAGGAGGTATTGGTGGATGTGCTATAATCACTTTTTTCATCAATTTTATTATTAGTGGATGTGCCTATAATCACTTTTTCAGGAAGTATTAGTGGATGTGTTATAATCACTTTTAAAGGTACAGAAGATTTTTTCCGTTTTCTCTTATTCTTGTATATTCTTGTAGTGACACATAGGGAATATTTATGTAGAATATGGGTCTTTAGTCTTGGTACTTAACTACATAACGACATTTGTGAGTGTTAATTTCATGCAACCACTCTTACCACATTGAGTACATCCAGACTATCTTAGAATATGGATAGTCTCTCTCTCTCCCTTTCAGTCGCTCTCCCTTCATACCTTCCTCTCTCTCTCCCTCCCTCCATACCTTCCTCCATCTCTCTCTTACTCACTCTCCCTCCATACCTCTGTCTCATTCACTTTCCTTCGCTCCCACTTAGCTCTTTGCACCATTATACTTTGTTCGAATATAAAAAGTATAACAAAGAGAAAATGTATAGAAGGCAAAATGGCATGAGAGGGAAGGGTTAGAATATAGAGGTGAAAGAAACAAAAGAAAGAAGCCACGCTAGGAAGAGAAAGAGAACACGGGGAGAGAAAGAGAAAAGTAAATTAATTGAATTTGAGGAAAAGGTGATAATGGAAAAGAGGGCGTAAGTGCTGAACTGAAACCTCTTTGGTCCTTGGGTGACGAACGTATTAGGTACACATTGTAATTTATTAATTACTAGCCGAAGTCCGTCGCTTTGCTCCGAATTTCTGCTAGTAAATCCTTAAGGCATGGCCGTTTATGTCACTCATCCATTTAGTGGTCATCGCTCCCACTTAGCTCTTTGCACCATTATACTTTGTTCGAATATAAAAAGTATAACAAAGAGAAAATGTATAGAAGGCAAAATGGCACGAGAGGGAAGGGTTAGAATATAGAGGTGGAAAGAAACAAAAGAAAGAAGCCACGCTAGGAAGAGAAAGAGAACACGGGGAGAGAAAGAGAA
Organism: Diaphorina citri; assembly: GCF_000475195.1. NCBI lineage: Eukaryota > Metazoa > Arthropoda > Insecta > Hemiptera > Psyllidae > Diaphorina > Diaphorina citri. The sequence continues at coordinate 95,289 of NW_007377944.1, read as the reverse complement.
AAGTAAATTAATTGAATTTGAGAAAAAGGTGATAATAATGGAAAAGAGGGCGTAAGTGCTGAACTGAAACCTCTTTGGTCCTTGGGTGACGAACGTATTAGGTACATGTAATTTATTAATTACTAGCCGAAATCCGTCGCTTTGCTCCGGAAGAGAGTACAGCCAGACTATTGCGAGCAGAAATCCTTAAGGCATGGCCGCATGGCGGTGCACTCAGCCTCGAGAGGACAAGAAAATTGCTATTTTAATCAACTAGCGATCATTGGCGGCAGATTAAAAAGATTGGTGAAAAATAGGAATTGATTGCAAAGGAGGCACTTGGTCAAACCGTGATTTTCACAACATTTGTAAAAATCCTCTGCTTTACCACAGATAATTCAGGATTTGTATTGATTCGATGTTTTATATTATTTTCTAAGCAAATACCTAGGAGTCAAAGGGATCTTTTAGTAAAGCTTTTTTACTCATCTTTCTGGCACTTTTTTTTATTCCCTAACCTACTCCTTCCTTCTCCCTCCGCTCCCTTTCTCTTCTCTTTAAAACTAAAAGTTTTTAAAGCTCTCTAAAATGGAGCAGTTGCAAATGGGTAAAAATTATAAATAAATGGTCGATTCCCATGTAAAAACCCAGGTTTACCTTGCCCAATGGAGCAGTTGCAATTGGGTAAAATTTATTAATAAATGGTCGATTCCTACGTAAAAAGTAGTGAAAAATCCAAATCTGAGGTCAAAACTCCGAAAAAATAACTGTAAAAGGTCGAAAATTCAATTTTTATTTTCCGTTCTAATGAAAGAGTTCAAGGAGTTCAAAGATGTGTGACGTCAGACTTCAGGCAGTTGTCTTTTTCGTCCGCTAGGTAGCGCCAGTATGCAAACACGGCGCTTGCGGAGGAGCAGAAAGAAATGCGCAGAAACGTATGCGCACAAACACATTAATGTGTTGCCTGCTCGGGAGCTTTGTTCAGGACATTTGATGTGACGTCATCGCCTACGGGAACGTATGCCGTGACGTCAAAGTTCACGATTGACCGGCATTTTTAAATCAATTTATCTCGGGAAAAGTCGTAAGAAAAGAAAAATTCCGTTGGTCCTCATTTTTCCTGCTCTATGACTTTGAAACATCACCCAAGTAAGCGCAACTGATCTATTAACATGGAGAAAAAAGAGAAGAGGGAAACAACAATAAAGTGAAACTTTCGTTTTTTGAGGGAAAAAGAAAAACATGGTTTATTATTGTGTTGTTGAAGGAACCCGTCAGGAGAGGTGGTGAAACTGTGGAAGGAAATATTACGTACTGAAATGAAATGTAGAAGTTAATACATAAAAAAAAATAAAAAAAATCCAACTACATCCTGTCCTTTTTGGTCACACAATACTAGGAAATTAAAATTATTTGACCCTAAATATCATCCTACATAATTATTTCAATATTATATTTATTATGATCCAGTAGAACTGTCTCAAGTAGAGACAACTCCGACCACTCAAAAGTCAAGAATCAATTGCTACATGAGGGTTCAATCTCATCTGGAAAAAACCACACCCTCCTCAATGAGAAAAAATTTCAATCAGTTGAATCTAAAATGAGGTCGGCTGAGGTGAAAACATAGAAATCATTGACCTCAATAGCAAGTCATTATACTAATGACCAGTTATGGTGGGGGAAATTGTGTGTAAGTAGAGGTATGAAAGTAATTAAGTACACCTAAAGTATTTGTGAATAGGTAACCCCAAAAAATTCCACTTCGTGGCATAAATAAAGACCCCGCGAAGTCGTTCCTCCCAAAATAAATCAAGTGCCCACAAAAAATAAACAAAAATCCATCCCACCCCAAAAAAGTTTAGAAATCAATTTTGTACCCCGCCTTTTATTCACTTCATAATTTGTGTGCTCCTCCTTCACGTAGTACCTACCTTTCTTTCACCTCATTGCACTCCTCTTTTCTCTAATACCACTTCTGCTTGACTGCATTGGCGGCGTGCCATCTACCTTTCTTTCCCCTCATTGCACTCCTCTTTCCTCTAATATTAATTCTGCTTCACTGCATTGGCGGCGTGCCACCTACCTTTCTTTACCCTCATTGCACTCCTCTTTCCTCTAATCTCACTTCTGCTTCACTGCATTGGCGGCGTGCAATGCTTTAAAAATAAATCGATGGCACGCCGCCAATGCAGTGAAGCAGAAGTAATATTAGAGAAAGAGGAGTGCAATGAGGGGAAAGAAAGGTAGGTACTACGAGAAGGAAGAGCACACAATCTATGAAGTGAATAAAAGGCGGGGTACAAAATTGATTTCTAATCTTTTTTGGGGTGGGATAGAGTTTTGTTTATTTTTTGTGGGCACTTGATTTATTTTGGGAGGAACGACTTGGCGGGGTCTTTTTTATGCCACGAAGTGGCATTTTTTGGGGGGATCTCATAACTTTTTGCAGAAACTTAGCATAATAATATGACGTATGAGCGTAGCGCAACAAAGTACAAAGACAATAGGCATAGTAACATCATTAGATAAGGTTTGGTGAGTTTGGGTTATTTCTGAGTGAAAAACACCATAGTAATATATTTGGGTAAGTTTTAGTAAGTTCGGGTCGTTTCCGAGTGAAAAATACCAAAGTAACATCATTATGTAAGTTTAAGTAAGTTCGGGTCATTCCCGAGTTTAAAATACCATAATAACATTATTGCGTAAGATTTGGTAAGTTCCGATAATTTCAGTGTGAAAAATGCCATAGTAACATCAGTGGGTAAGTTTTAGTAAGTTCCGAACATTTCCGAGTGAAAAATACCAATATTAACATCATTGGGTAAGTTTTGGTAAGTTCCGAACATTTCCGAGTGAAAAATACCAATATTAACATCATTGGGTAAGTTTTGGTAAGTTCCGAACATTTCCGAGTGAAAAATACCAATATTAACATCATTGGGTAAGTTTTGGTAAGTTCCGAACATTTCCGAGTGAAAAATACCAATATTAACATCATTGGGTAAGTTTTGGTAAGTTCCGAACATTTCCGAGTGAAAAATACCAATATTAACATCATTGGGTAAGTTTTGGTAAGTTCCGATCATTTCCGAGTGAAAAATTAAATAATAACATCATTGGGTAAGTTTAGGTAAGTTCTGATCTTTTCCGAGTGAAATACATCATGATAATGTAGGTACCAAGGTACCTACATGAAAATCATTTTTCATATTTTTATTTATTATTATTATTTTTTTCCAACTAGGTATAAACTATAAAATGATGAAAAAAGTAACTATGGCTATCCATAAAATATTTTTAAATGATAAAATTATGTACAAAGAAATGTTCACAGTGGGATTCGAACCCCACCCCACCCGCTCGGCAGTTTGTCAAAGATCACACTCCTTACCACTGGGACACTCCGACTTTTGACTCTACGTAGTACAAAACTTCCTTATTAATCAACTCGAGCGTTAATTTAGAATTTTTCCCCTAAAAGTCACTCTTTTATCAAATTTAAGGCCGAAGGGGCCCTTTGGGGGCCTTGAAAATATGAAAAGGCACACCTACCACTCACGAGAAAAAAAATGAGCCATCAACCATCAAAATCGGTTTATACCTACAGCCATATGTTATACCTACAGCCATATGTTATAACTACAGCCAAATGTTATATCTACAGCCATATGTTATACCTACAGCCATATGTTATAACTACAGCCAAATGTTATATCTACAGCCATATGTTATACCTACAGCCATATGTTATAACTACAGCCAAATGTTATATCTACAGCCATATGTTATACCTACAGCCATATGTTATAACTACAGCCAAATGTTATATCTACAGCCATATGTTATACCTACAGCCATATGTTATAACTACAGCCAAATGTTATATCTACAGCCATATGTTATACCTACAGCCATATGTTACACCTACAGCGATATGTTATACCTACAGCAATAAGTTGACAAAGTTTCATAGCAATCGGATGAGCGGTTTGGCCAGGCATAAAGTTCGAACAAACAAACAACATATAGCTGTTATATGTTGTTTGTTTGTTCGAACTTTATGCCTGGCCAAACCGCTCATCCGATTGCTATGAAACTTTGTCAACTTATTGCTGTAGGTATAACATATCGCTGTAGGTGTAACATATGGCTGTAGGTATAGCATATGGCTGTAGGTGTAACATATGGCTGTAGGTATAACATATGGCTGTAGATATAACATTTGGCTGTAGTTATAACATATGGCTGTAGGTATAACATATGGCTGTAGGTATAACATATGCGGCTGTAGATATAACATATGGCTGTAGGTATAACATATGGCTGTAGGTATAAAGATAGGGATGTAGTACATAGTATATGATCCAGACCAAATATTGTAATGATATCGCAGCCCAAGTCCTTATAATAGTACCATGTATGAAGAGAAGGACCCAAGAGGACAAGTCTAGCTAAGGTGCCGTGTGCCAAAGAAAGTTAAACACAGAATGATTTGACTTCAGATCCTCTGTTATTAACCCCAATATAAACTACCTTACCATATAATTTACTTGGCACGGGAGTATTAGCGTTATACTTGGTAGGTTTACCTACATACCCTTGTGAAAAGGGGAGGAAAACAAATGAAGAAGGCAAGCGAGCTAGAAAAATTGGGCAGCAAAAGTAGAAGTAGTAAGAGAGATATACCTCCGACGAGCAAAAGAAACTTTTTAATGAACAAAACCTAAGGTGCCGTGTGCCAAAGAAAGTTAAACACAGAATGATTTGACTTCAGATCCTCTGTTATTAACCCCAATATAAACTACCTTACCGTATAATTTACTTGGCACGGGAGTATTAGCGTTATACTTAGTAGGTTTACCTACATACCCTTGTGAAAAGGGGAGGAAAACAAATGAAGAAGGCAAGCGAGCTAGAAAAATTGGGCAGCAAGTAGAAGTAGTAAAAGAGATACCTCCGACGAGCAAAAGAAACTTTTTAATGAATAAACTTGACAGACACCGAGGCGAATACAATAGTCCGTCCCTTATACCTTTTTATTACTATTGTAATAATAAAGGAAGGACGGACTAAAAAAGCAAGTAACTAATTTTATTATGAACTGTTTTTCTGGCTGGGTGACTAAATAGGGAGGAAAAATACTAAATGGGAGACAAGGGTGATACTAGTACATATATGTATTTTTGGTGGATGTGCTAAAACCACCAATACCTACTTGTTGAGAGAAAACTTAAATGGACAAGGAGAGAGAGAGAAAATTGAATATGAATCCGTATAAGTGTAGGTGTGAAGATGGATGGTCTATTTCTCTCCCTCCCCCTCTCTCTCTCTCTCTCTCTCTCTCTCTCTATTTCTCTCTCTCTCTCACTCTCTATTTCTCTCTCTCTCACTCTCTATTTCTCTCTCTCAATTCGTTTCCCTTTCTCTCCTCATTCTATTTCTTTTTTATCCCTTTTCTAATTTTGTCTCTTTCCTTCTTATTTTCCCTCTTTTCCTCACTTTATTTTATTCCTTGTTTTCAATCGCCTATTTATTACTTTTTATGCAGTGGCGGAAAAATGGCAAATGGAGCAGTTGCAAATGGGTAAAAATTATTAATAAATGGTTGATTCCTATGTAAAAAGCTGTGAAAAATCCAAATCTGAGGTCAAAACTCCAAAAAACTTTTTGAGACGAATTTACATGCGGTCGTTTATGGTTAGTGATGCAAACAGGACGAGACTGAGCCCTTTCTCGTGTTTTTTCCACGAGACAAGAAAAAAAATCAATTTTTCGTCGCGTAAATTTGGAGATGGGACGAAAAATTTCTCGTCTCCTCGTGCATCACTTGCGGTATGGGCCATCATTATCACTATTATCAGAAAGAACGATATATGAATTGTTCCCAGGAGGAAGGGTAATGTTATTTTCCTACTAACTAACATAGGCCCTTCTTCTGGGGAACGATTTATATATGTCTTAATTTTGATGATCGATCCTATATTTTCAAGTCATTTACCTAAGTCCCTTGCCTTCCACATTTGACCTTTTCCTACTGCTTTACCCTACCCCATACGACACTGCATAACACTGTTCTTATATTTTCCCTGTCATTCCCGCCCCTGGCTCGATTTATCTGAGTGTGTGGACACATTTATATTTGGATTTTTCACAACAATCGGTTTATCTCGGGATCTAGAAATCGTAAGAAAAAGAAAAATTCCGTTGGTCCTCATTTTTCCTGCTCTATGACTTTGAAACATCACCCAAGTAAGCGCAACTGATCTATTGTAACTCCTGACGCCATCTGTGTCGCAGTTCATATCAAGTTGTGCCTGTGCTATTTTTTATTAATTTTAATAATATCCTCTGTTAAGTGAGTTGCAAAATGTATATCTGCTAGACGGGAAGTAGTAAAAGAGATACCTCCGACGAGCAAAAGAAACTTTTTAATGAATAAACTTGTAAATTTATTCAAAGCTGAGAATATGCAGAAATATCCTGTGACTTGGAAAATGCATATTAAAACAAGGTTGCTGTGGTTTGCACTTGGCTATACCTACCTTGGTCTTGGTGCATGATGACCTATGAGAATTAAGGTACATGAGAATAGGAATGGAGGTGACATTAACTTTAGTAAGAGAATGAAAATTAAGCAGGAAATAATTAACATAGAAGAACGACACTTTTAATTCAGAAAGGTATTTTACAGTGAACAAAACTGTAAATTTATTCAAAGCTGAGAATATGCAGAAATATCCTGTGACTTGGAAAATGCATATTAAAACAAGGTTGCTGTGGTTTGCACTTGGCTATACCTACCTTGGTCTTGGTGCATGATGACCTATGAGAATTAAGGTACATGAGAATAGGAATGGAGGTGACATTAACTTTAGTAAGAGAATGAAAATTAAGCAGGAAATGCCTAATTAACATAGAAGAACGACACTTTTAATTCAGAAAGGTATTTTACATAGCACAATGGTAGACCAAAAGTTAAATGAATTTAATTAGTGTAATAGAAAGTAATAATGTCCTGCCTTAAGAACTAGGATCAAAATAAGAGAACAGCTACCACTATAAAGCTTGATTCACACTATAGTGCCAGTCAAGGTCCAGTCACGGTCCGATCAATTTGTTAAATGAATTTAATTAGTGTAATAGAAAGTAATAATGTCCTGCCTTAAGAACTAGGATCAAAATAAGAGAACAGCTACCACTATAATACTACCACTAACTACACCACTACCCACTATACCACTAAAGCTGATGGATAATGCTACCTACCTTCTGTGTTCAGTATTGAAACAAAATACCTTCCCGAAGGAATGAGGTCGTGAAATCCATCTAATGGTATCACAGTTACTTGATTAATTCACCGGGTATGGAGTTTGATATTCATACGCGACTTGAAAAAGTTTATACTGGATAAATGTTCACGCAACTTCAAACTTCAGAAATATTAATGTTCTTAATTGAGATAATAAGAATTAGTACTAATTCTATACCCATTGGACTTTGTGTAGACTTCTCAGTCCTGTTTTGAGCAGAAACCTTCACAAAATGAAAATTGCAAGGTTTATTTATTAGGAAAATTCGCTTCATAGAGCTGTTATTTCTACAGTCGCTATAGAATCTATAGATAATCATAGTTTATTTTTAGCTCAAGCTATGCTGTATTCAATAGCTAGTTAGGGGTATTAAATTGAGTTCTCTAGGTAGGTATTTTATGGAAAAGCACCCCATAGGTCAGCCGTTATTAGCTCGGGAAAAGTCATGATAAATTAGGATCATATTGTGCTGCAAAAAGAAGCTTTCTAGATATTCTCAGAAAACAAAGCACACATAATCATTTGTGATGTACATACTGACATTCTACCTAAGTTTATACTTCATTATCTACATACATAGAAAGTCGTCTCCATTACATGTATTCTACCATTATGTATATCATTTGTGATACACTCTGTTTACCAGCATAGTTTATGCATACAGTAGAACCTCGATTATATCAACCTCCGTTATATCAACTCTTTATTATATGAACTCCAAAAATCGGGGTTTTTTCCTATCTTTCAAGGAAATCCTATTCTATCAGAGGAAGAGATCATCGAAAGAGTTCAAATAATGAGACTAATGACGAAGAAAACAATCTCGAAGATGTGTTTTTTGTTTGTTTCTTAGTTTGTTGTATTTAATTTAAAAATAAAAGGGTATTTCTTACCTATTTTGATTTTTTGTACCACTAAATTTGGCCCTATTTTCATTGTTTAATACGGAATTCCGATTATATCAACTTTTCTGGACTTGATGTCAGCTTACAAAAAAGTTCTTTTTTATAAACAGATGGTGTGAGGATTAGGTATTTCTTGAGGTTCCCCATATTTGGCCTTAAAAGTACCTTTAATCCAGGTAACTTTAATGAAACCTAATAATTTCTGGACTTGATGTCAGCTTACAAAAAAGTTCTTTTTTATAAACAGATGGTGTGAGGATTAGGTATTTCTTGAGGTTCCCCATATTTGACCTTAAAAGTACCTTTAATCCAGGTAACTTTAATGAAACCTAATAATATTAATAGAAAACTTTGCCCCACATTTCACTTCAAGGAAGAAGTTTGCCCCACATTTCACATTTATCCTTAGAATAATAAGGTAATAAATAACTTCTATTATAAATATGAACTCGAAGGTTATAAGTTTGAATTAATAATAATTTTACAATGTATCTTTATTTTTTAATATAAAAAAAAAACTAAGAAACTTTCGCAAATTAATGAGTTTTCGATTGAATAAATTTAAAAAGTTTTCATATCTTTTGCTATTCAATTAACTTTATGAATCGTTTAATATAAAAAGAAGCAAGGGGAAAAGTAGATTTTTATTTTACTAATAAAATTATGAAATTATTTGTTCAGTCAGCGTGCCTAACTCTGATTCAGGAGAGTAATTTCATTGGAAATGGTATTAGGAAAGGTATTGGAAATTAGAAATTGATTGGATAAGGATTTAGCAACCTTGAAGATGAGAAATACTATAAATAATAATCACTCGGAAAAGTTATTTTCTCTCTCCACCTATAAATAATTCTTACTATAGTACCGACCTACTTATGTACATATCTCTGTATTCTGTAAGGAAGGTGAACTTCAGAGGACAGTCACTTCTTTTGTCACCTGGAAAATGTCTGCACTTTCGGTGCACTCAGCCTCGAGAGGACAAGAAAATTGCTATTTTAATCAACTAGCGATCATTGGCGGCAGATTAAAAAGATTGGTGAAAAATGGGAATTGATTGCAAAGGAGGCACTTGGTCAAACCGTGATTTTCACAACATTTGTGAAAATCCTCTGCTTTACCACAGATAATTCAGGATTTGTTTTGATTGGATGTTTTATATTATTTTCTAAGCAAATACCTAGGAGTCAAAGGGATCTTTTAGTAAAGCTTTTTTACTCATCTTTCTGGCACTTTTTTTATTCCCTAACCTACTCCTTCCTTCTCCCTCCGCTCCCTTTCTCTTCTCTTTAAAACTAAAAGTTTTTAAAGCTCTCTAAAATGGAGCAGTTGCAAATAGGTAAAAATTATAAATAAATGGTCGATTCCCATGAAAAAGTTGGGAAAAATCCAAATCTGAGGTCAAAACTCCGAAAAAATAACTGTAAAATGTCGAAAATTCAATGTTCATTTTCTGTTCTAATGAAAGAGTTCAAAGATGTGTGACGTCAGACTTCAGGCAGTTGTCTTTTTCGTCCGCTAGGTAGCGCCAGTATGCAAACACGGCGCTTGCGGAGGAGCAGAAAGAAATGCGCAGAAACGTATGCGCACAAACACATTAATGTGTTGCCTGCTCGGGAGCTTTGTTCAGGACATTTGATGTGACGTCATCGCCTACGGGAACGTATGCCGTGACGTCAAAGTTCACGATTGACCGGCATTTTTTTAATCGATTTATCTCGGGATCTAGAAGTCGTAGAAGAAAAAGAAAAATTCCGTTGGTCCTCATTTTTCCTGCTCTATGACTTTGAAACATCACCCAAGTAAGCGCAACTGATCTATTGTAACTCCTGACGCCATCTGTGTCGCAGTTCATATCAAGTTGTGCCTGTGCTATAAGAGCTATTTTTTATTAATTTTAATAATATCCTCTGTTAAGTGAGTTGCAAAATGTATATCTGCTAGACGGCTTAGATTATTACGAGGAATGAGAATTTATTGCCATTTCTTTCTCTCCGTTTGCATAGGACATGGGAAAAGAGAACGAGGAGAGAGGGGGGGGTGGAGGATGGGCCCAGCATATTTCTGAAAGGGTAAAAGGGAGAAGGAAAGAGACAGATGAAAAAGAGAATTTCTAGCACATGATATAAAAAAGGAGAGAGAGGGAGAGAGAAGGGGAAGTACGGCCATGAGCCTAACTAAAGAGGGACAGTGAATTGAGAGAAAACTATACCACTAAAGCTGATGGATAATGCTACCTACCTTCTGTGTTCAGTATTGAAACAAAATACCTTCCCGAAGGAATGAGGTCGTAAAATCCACCTAATGGTATCACAGTTACTTTTTTTTTCTTTTTTCCAATGTCAAAACAAGATTTCTCTGAATCTTTAAAGATCACATTATTCTGTCTTCGAGCTTTCTAGATATTCTCAGAAAACAAAGCACACATAATCATTTGTGATGTACATACTGACATTCTACCTAAGTTTATACTTCATTATGTACATACATAGAAAGTCGTCTCCATTACATGTATTCTACCATTATGATACACTCTGTTTACCAGCATAGTTTATGCATACATCAGTAGAACCTCGATTATATCAACCTCCGTTATATCAACTCTTTATTATATGAACTCCAAGAATCGGGGTTTTTTCCTATCTTTCAAGGAAATCCTATTCTATCAGAGGAAGAGATCATCGAAAGTGTTCAAATAATGAGACTAATGACGAAGAAAACAATCTCGAAGATGTGTTTTTTGTTTGTTTCTTAGTTTGTTGTACATATTTAATTTAGAAATAAAAGGGTATTTCTTCGTTATTTTGATATTTTGTACCACTAAATTTGGTCCTATTTTCATTGTTTTATACGGAATTCCGATTATATCAACTTTTATACAGAACCTTCGAATTTTATGTCCATGGACATAAAATTCGAAGGAAGTAGATCGAGGGGAAGAAGGAAGTTTGGTATGCTGACAGACATCTTAAGAGGAAGGACTTATGAACAAATGAAGAATGATGCCCAAGATCGAGAAAGCTGGAGAAGGTTCTGCTGAAACCTGTCATATGACAGATCTACTATTATATATATATACAGAACCTCGATTATATCAACTACCCTCGGTCCCAATTAGTTGATATAATCAAGCTTCTACTGTACTTTCTTTCGATTCAATAGCAATTCTCAGAAAGTACACCTACTCAGTACTCACCTACATGTACCATTGTACCAACCAAAACTGCCAGAGGTTGTAGTATCTTTATTTATCTCTTTCTTCTGTCTCTCTTTCTCCTTCTCCCTCCCTCCTATTCCCCATCATCCTACCCTTCTTTTCTGTCTGTCTCTGTCTTCTTTTCACCCACATATTCTTTATGGGCGTCCTATTTCTCTCCCTCTCCAATTTCTCTTTACCTCGTCCCTCTCTCTTCCTCTTTGTGTCATTCTCGTTATCTCTACTTTTTTATGACAGAGACTCAATCTCACTATCCACTGAGAGAGAGAGAGAGATAGAGAAAGAGAGGAGGATGGGAGGGAGGGAGAGAGAGAGAGTGTGTGTTTTCTGATTTATCTGTATTCCCCAATGATGTCCACAAGGTTTAATACATCCCGCTGTGTTTTCTTTCTCCCTCTTTTCCTTCCCTCTCTCTCCTCTATCTCTCTCTCTCCCTCCCTCTCCCTTCCCTCCTCTCTCTCTCCCTTACCTTCTCACCACGAAGTACCTAATATTGCTCATATCTTGTCATATGGTTTCCGATCAATTTTATGTGAACTGACACATCTAATGGTGTGAACTTAGGAAAAGAGGGGTGAGGGAGGAAATAAAAGAGAAGGAGAGAGAGAGAGGGATGGAGGGTGGGTAAGAGAGAGTGAGATGTAGGAGGGAAAGAGAGAGATAGATAGAAGGGGGAAGGAGAGAGAGAGAACTGCAAGATTAATCTCTGTAGGTCTCCTGGGCAGAGGTCCTGAAAGCAAAGTTACAACTTTGTGCTTCACATTTTTTTTTTTACATTTTCAACTCCTTTTTTAATAAATATACCTACTTAAATATAAAAAAAGCAAGTAACTAATTTTATTATGAACTGTTTTTCTGGCTGGGTGACTAAAGAGGGAGGAAAAATACTAAATGGGAGACAAGGGTGATACTAGTACATATGTATTTTTGGTGGATGTGCTAAAACCACCAATACCTACTTGTAGAGAGAAAACTTAAATGGACAAGGAGAGAGAGAGAGAGAGAGGGAGAAAATTGAATATGAATCCGTATAAGTGTAGGTGTGAAGATGGATAGGTTGAAAGCTTTTGTTTTTATTGTGATTTAAAGAGGTTTGATAGAGGGAACTGTAAAAGGTCTTATCTTTCCGAAATCGATAGGAGAAAGCCAGCCGTTCCGAGAACGAACAATGTCCGTTCAGAATAAAATCCGCTCCGGGTGGGAATCGAACCCGCAGTCTAGCGTTTACAAGGAGACGGGCTATCAACCAAGCTAACTAGACGTGTACAAATGATTTAAAGAGGTTTGATAGAGGGAACTGTAAAAGGTCTTATCTTTCCGAAATCGATAGGAGAAAGCCAGCCGTTCCTAGAACGAACAATGTCCGTTCAGAATAAAATCCGCTCCGGGTGGGAATCGAAACCGCAGTCTAGCGTTTACAAGGAGACGGGCTATCAACCAAGCTAACTAGGCTGGCGAAGTATGTTTTTAGGAAACAACCTTGTCGAAAGGGCGATGGAACTTGTTCTGTACCCGACAAGACGGTTTGTATAACTGTACCCGAATGACTGAGGTGTATGATGATTTATTTAAAGAATGTATAATTCATGAGCGTATACGTACACAGCTACACACGTACACACATATTAGGATTATTAGGCTAATAGGGTCTATGTTTCTGTAGGAGGTGAAAGATTTCAAAGGCAACAAAAAGCCTTGATAAATTTTGGATAGGAGTACTAATGAATCTTCCTACTAATGAATCTTCTTTGGGTACTATCATTTTTATGTGAAGAGGAAATGAAGGAGAGGAGAGAGAGAGAGAGCGAGTAGGTGAAAGATTTCAAAGGCAACAAAAAGCCTTGATAAATTTTGGATAGGAGTACTAATGAATCTTCCTACTAATGAATCTTCTTTGGTACCATCATTTTTATGTGAAGAGGAAATGAAAGAGAGGAGAGAGAGGGAGAGAGAGCGAGCGCTGAGAAACAGAAAATAGAAGAGGCATAGAGATATGAAAGGAAAATTAGGATAACAAAAAGAATTAAAAGGAAATAGGTAGTAGAATAAGAAAAAAAAGTGAGAGTCAGTTTATCAACAAACAAAATCTAAAACAATCCCGAAAACGGCAACATTTTAGAATGGAGCGAGCGCTGAGAAACAGAAAATAGAAGAGGCATAGAGATATGAAAGGAAAATTAGGATAACAAAAAGAATTAAAAGGAAATAGGTAATATTAGAATAAGAAAAAAAAAAGTGAGAGTCAGTTTATCAACAAACAAAATCTAAAACAATCCCGAAAACGGCAACATTTCATAATGTTCATTCAATGGTTGATCCCTGTTAATGAAGATGTTTTGACTGAGACAATAACTCAAACAAATCAATTCAAGGCAGTAGCAAACTTTAGGAATCACCTTGTACTGTATTGGACTTGCTGTATAAAGCTTGCAGGGGTTCTGTTTAATTATTCTTGACTGAGACAATAACTCAAACAAATCAATTCAAGGCAGTAGCAAACTTTAGGAATCACCTTGTACTGTATTGAACTTGCTGTATAATGACTGAGACAATAACTCAAACAAATCAATTCAAGGCAGTAGCAAACTTTAGGAATCACCTTGTACTGTATTGAACTTGCTGTATAAAGCTTGCAAGGGTTCTGTTTAATTATTCACAGGTAATGGAGATTAAAGCTGAAATAATAACATAACGATATAACTCAATATACATATCTTCAATATACTGAAGTGGACGAGTGGATTGTTTAGATTCGAGTAGTTATTACAGAGATGGATGAGATTTTTTAATACTTTTTCTATACTTGTTCGTATCTATGTACCTATCTACCTATGTATTAGATACTAGAAATCTGGATGATAGCTAACATAGGGTTACGTTTATTCAGTGCTCTTTTATCTCTTAGTTGATTTTTATTCCATGGTACTCCATCATTAATGATGCTCTCATAGATGAAACATGACTGAATAAATAATCTAAGTACAGAAGTCCTGTGAAGTTATAACCCATTAGGCACTTTACTTGGGAACTGATGCAAAAGCCAGTAAGTGTCTCATTTCAATCGTCCACCAGAGGTGGAAGAAGGAACAATTTAAAAAAAGGCATTTTATCAAGGCAGATTTCTGGTGCTCCCTGTAGAACTGTAGATGTTCCTATGTGTCTAATAGATAGGTCTCCAATGAATAGATATTGGTTGATAATCTAGCAGCTTAGCTTTACCCCAAGTGATTTGTGATGTTACCTATAATATGTGGCGTGATGTCTTACGTAGTGTGGGTGTTATTCGTGGTTTCGTCCCATATAAAATAATTCCTATTTTGGGCTTTGTTAGTACCTATCACTCGTATCTATCTAGGTATGTGATATTTTTTTTCTACCTATAAGTACAGATCTCAATGTATATGTAAATGCAGACGAGACCTTTCTGGAGACACCTTAATCACCTTCCCACCATTTGTAGAACGGGCTGTAGGCGTGATTAATTGAATCGGATGAAAAGAAAAAAAAAACAACCCCCATCAGATCCATAGGAAGAAAATTTTGTACCTTATGAGGTAGAAAAAATGTACCTCAGCTCCGGCTCTATATGCTGAGAATGAAACATGTGCTGCGTGTAGTATCCTGAAGAGCGCACGCCACATAGGTAACTAATACATGTCAAGGGTTTTCTGGTTCAGATGTATGCAAGTAGGTTCTAAACACAATAAAATTGACAGCAATTGGTTAAGAATAACTTTTCCGATTACAATTATTTACACTCTCTACATTGTCTTCTATGCATAATTTTAAAAGAAAATTTAACCACAACACAACAGAAGTGTAAGTTATAGATAAACTAACGAAAAATTGGGGAAAAAAATATTTCACTGCGAAATAGAGACACGGGTCGTACAAAAATCTTGAAATAAAACAACCAAATATGACTGAGGACTGTCACTGACTGGCCTTTGGGATACCTACAAATCAAAAACTAAAAGCCTTTGTTCTAAGGATCCCTACAAACGATGAGTCATCCTTTTGCAATTGTACAACGAGTTGTACCACAGATACCTACACTAGATACCTACCCCCGATGTAATATAGCTATGTACGTATACCTATACCTAATATAAGATTTTGGTGTAAGAAAAAACCTATATTGAATGGCAGGGTTACTATATCACATGCCACATGTACGAACTCTTACCGTCATATGTATGAAATCTAAAGTTAAACTTTAGTTTAACTTGAGATGAAAAATGTTTCCAATTTCCCGTCATTTCTTTAGATTTCATACATACGACGGCGACGGTTAGACTTCATTGCACCCGACGACCTTTGACTCTGGAATTCAATACTTACTATTTTGAGTGCGACAGGTTCAATATCGGTACCTAGAGCAGGGCCACTTAAATGCCATCTTAGGTGTTACGAGTCTTAGTTGAGCAAAGCCCCCGGAAAACCGTCTTAGTTGGGTATATTTGGAACCAGGAGACCATTCCGCGTCTTTTGGCACCAGTTCCAGCCATGTACCTTATGAGGTAAATTTTGACCTTTTTTT
>NW_007377944.1:74172-78483 GCF_000475195.1 Diaphorina citri | reverse complement strand
ACCGGCATTTTTTTAATCGATTTATCTCGGGATCTAGAAGTCGTAGAAGAAAAAGAAAAATTCCGTTGGTCCTCATTTTTCCTGCTCTATGACTTTGAAACATCACCCAAGTAAGCGCAACTGATCTATTAACATTGAAAAAAAAGAAGAGGGAAAAAACAATAAAGTGAAACTTTCGTTTTTTGAGGGAAAGAGAAAAACATGGTTTATTATTGTGTTGTTGAAGGAACCCGTCAGGAGAGGTGGTGAAACTGTGGAAGGAAATATTACGTACTGAAATGAAATGTAGAAGTTAATACATAAAAAAAAAATCCAACTACCTCCTGTCCTTTTTGGTCACACATAAGACTAGGAAATTAAAATTATTTGATCCTAAATATCATCCTACATAATTATTCCAATATGATATTTATTATGATCCAGTAGAGCCTGTCTCAAGTAGAGACAACTCCGACCACTCAGAAGTCAAGAATCAATTGCTACATGAGGGGTCAATCTGGTAACTTTATCCGCCCTTATCGCTTATCTTATGTACAACCTGTATGTAACTATAATAATGTAATCCAAAACCCTACAGACAGCCTATACTGGAACGCTTTTTAATTGAAAATTTTTAACGAAAGGAGAAATAAAATTAATTAAAGGTAAAAAAAGAGGTAGGTAATATACAGAGGTAGGCATTTGCATATCCTGTACACTCACATATCCTATAATTTTCTATTAAAATAATATCACAAACATTAAACATGCGTAATGCATTTAATATGTAGTATGTTTTGTGGGGAGAAAACAACAGTTTATAAAATTGTTTCACCTTTTCTACGAACTACATAATATTTGTATGGTACGTTTCCTCCGACCCTAAAAGGTCAAAGTTCAGGCTACAGTTCAGTAGTAGTTCCGTGAACTGTAGATCCCTCAGACAACCTCAGTGGTGTAGTCGTTAGCACGGACTCTGGATCTGAAGGTTGGTGGTTCGAGTTCAAGTCGTCATAAAATAACAACAAGTAGTATATTAAGCGGGGAACGACATTTGTGGCGAGCATTGTGACTTAACATAAAATTTCTTCCTTCAAAGTGAGGAGTGGTTTTTGGAAAATCCCTTTCTGGGATCATGTTCTAGGAACACCCCCCCTGATAGTCTCATGTTAGTCATGTTCCCAGAAAGGGTAACACACACTCGACTCCTATGTAACACAACGCCTCTTGCATACCTAATAAATATTCTCTTCCGTTTTTAATTGGATCCAACTAAAAGGCTTACACATATTATGCAAGGTACAGCGTGTATCCGAAACACTGAAGCAGCGCGCACACTTGGGCTATAACACTGCACGAAACGAATTTTTCTTCGTCACTTTTTTTCGTGAGGCGTGTACAAATGATTTAAAGAGGTTTGATAGAGGGAACTGTAAAAGGTCTTATCTTTCCGAAATCGATAGGAGAAAGCCAGCCGTTCCTAGAACGAACAATGTCCGTTCAGAATAAAATCCGCTCCGGGTGGGAATCGAAACCGCAGTCTAGCGTTTACAAGGAGACGGGCTATCAACCAAGCTAACTAGGCTGGCGAAGTATGTTTTTAGGAAACAACCTTGTCGAAAGGGCGATGGAACTTGTTCTGTACCCGACAAGACGGTTTGTATAACTGTACCCGAATGACTGAGGTGTATGATGATTTATTTAAAGAATGTATAATTCATGAGCGTATACGTACACAGCTACACACGTACACACATATTAGGATTATTAGGCTAATAGGGTCTATGTTTCTGTAGGAGGTGAAAGATTTCAAAGGCAACAAAAAGCCTTGATAAATTTTGGATAGGAGTACTAATGAATCTTCCTACTAATGAATCTTCTTTGGTACCATCATTTTTATGTGAAGAGGAAATGAAAGAGAGGAGAGAGAGGGAGAGAGAGCGAGCGCTGAGAAACAGAAAATAGAAGAGGCATAGAGATATGAAAGGAAAATTAGGATAACAAAAAGAATTAAAAGGAAATAGGTAGTAGAATAAGAAAAAAAAGTGAGAGTCAGTTTATCAACAAACAAAATCTAAAACAATCCCGAAAACGGCAACATTTTAGAATGGTCATTCAATGGTTGATCCCTGTTAATGAAGATGTTTTGACTGAGACAATAACTCAAACAAATCAATTCAAGGCAGTAGCAAACTTTAGGAATCACCTTGTACTGTATTGGACTTGCTGTATAAAGCTTGCAGGGGTTCTGTTTAATTATTCTCAGGTAATGGAGATTAAAGCTGAAATAATAACATAACGATATAACTCAATATACATATCTTCAATATACTGAAGTGGACGAGTGGATTGTTTAGATTCGAGTAGTTATTACAGAGATGGATGAGATTTTTTAATACTTTTTCTATACTTGTTCGTATCTATGTACCTATCTACCTATGTATTAGATACTAGAAATCTGGATGATAGCTAACATAGGGTTACGTTTATTCAGTGCTCTTTTATCTCTTAGTTGATTTTTATTCCATGGTACTCCATCATTAATGATGCTCTCATAGATGAAACATGACTGAATAAAAGAGGAGAGAGAGAGAGAGAGAGAGAGAGAGAGAGAGAGAGAGAGAGAGAGAGAGGAAGGAGGCTAGAAGAGGAAGAAAGGCAATTTAAAGTGGTTGCATCCAATTATTTATTATTGGATTCTAATTTTTATTATTTCCATTCATAAACAGTACTGGGGAGGGAGACAGTTTACAATGGCTTGGAGTTAATTAGCCTCCAGAATTAAAATACGTTACAAGACAATCAAACTAAATATGTGCTCAAAATACGCTAGATTCCCCTAAAAGATAATTAAAATATGCTAGAGACAATGAGACTATTTACCTATAGTAGTACCTAGAACTCTCTATAATATCTATTGTACAGTATAACAGTAGGCATCTAGGCACCTTTGTAAATTTGTATATTTATCTGCTTAGTAATATTGTATACTACCTCCCTAATACCTATTATTTATGTACTTACCTTTGTAAATTTGTATTGTAACGGTTTGTTTCCGTATAACATCGCCACAAAGGTTACTTTAGTTTACTCAGCACAGTGACTTTAGAAGGCAAGTTGACAATGGGAGCAAACAATTAATCAAATGTTTCCCAGGCGTCATTGAACAACAAAAGTGTCTCTTTTATAAACTCTAGTCCTTGCACTTCTACAACCCTCAAAGTGTGGTACACTTGCACATCGGAGGTTCACGGGGGGGTATTTTTTTTTGGGTTTTTTTTTTTTTTTTTTTTTTTTGCAATTGGCCAAAAATAAACCCATACAGCCACTTCATTTGTGAAACTTATGTTGAGTTATCAGTTATCCGTCATACAGATAACTCCAGATTCCAATTCGCCAATTCCAATGGTAAATCCTAGACTGAAATCAGATAAATGCCAAAATGCGACTTTTATTATGTCTAGTTTTTCCTCTCCCGAGAGAGGGTATGCAATAACTGCAAATGCAACTTTACTAAGGTACATTCTTTTTCATCCATGCCTATCCGGAAACAGTAATGTTTGGCCACAAAAATTCCGCCCCCGCCTGGATTCGAACCCAGCACCTCCGGGCTAGGGATCAGTGCTCTTTACAACTCGGTCACACGGATGACAGGGTGGGCTTCCTAGGTTATAGCCCTAAAAAAAGAACTATTAACATACAGCACTTGAGACATTATTGAAGTCCAAGTGAGCCGCCAAGCTTGTTGTTGCTGTACCTGTGTGCACTTTTTATTATTTTCCTTCATTACTATAGTTCTGTACTTTCTTTTACGACTTCCCCTAGTCTCAATACACTTTGCCCTTTCTCCCCCCCCCCCCCTGCTGTCATCTTCTCTTTCTAATCTTCAATTGCTTTCTATACCTAAAATTCACTTCCCAAAGCTCATTCCTATTCCCACCCTCTCTCTGTTTCTCTTTCTCTTTCACCCCCCTCTCTCTCTCTCTTACTCCTTTCTATTTTCTCTCTTTCTCTCCCTCTCTCTCTCTTTCATCTCTTATAATTTGCTAAAGAGATAAGAGCCATCTCCCCCATTAGTTTTTTTTTTTTTTCAATTTGAAAAATAAAGTGGGTGCAATAGTCAAATATTCAAATCTCTCGTCATTTTATCAGACTGTAGGGGAAAAACTAATTTATTAAAAATAATAATAATATCTAATAATAAAGTAAAAATAAATAAGTCACCTTTATTTTCTACTATCTACCCTACCTAAACAAGGTTCTACCTACCTGCCTATAAATAATTATTACTCATCGCCCCAGATGTTTTTTAGGTTTTTGTTTGTCTTTTTT
>NW_007377944.1:59240-74113 GCF_000475195.1 Diaphorina citri | reverse complement strand
TTATTTTCTACTATCTACCCTACCTAAACAAGGTTCTACCTACCTGCCTATAAATAATTACTCATAAGTTTTTTCTCAATCCCTTAATGCTCATCATCCTCCACAAACGTTTCACAGTCACTTAAGTATGAAATAAATGTCAGCCCCAGAACTATGTCATATACCTGTCATCTGCACACTTCTTCTAGGGCCCAATTTGGATGAATAATTTCCTACCCACCTTTTCGTTCGTAGAAACAAAAATTATGTTGAAAAAATCTGTGAAGCTAAAATTCTAGAAAATGTCAAGCTGTCACGTGGGTAGGTGGGTTGTCTCAAGCGGCTTTATGATGGTTGATGAAATTAAAGCGTCAAATTAAAAACACCGCAAAGGCAACTTAGGCAAATATGTACTAACCTACTAACTACCTAGAGATGTGTGGTAAATACTAACTAACTAGAGAAGTTTTTTGCACCGTGTCTAATATGCCACTGACATATCTGGAGGGTGTTTAGAGGGTAATACCTGGTTTAATACTCCATATAAGGTTAGTGAAGGTTCTATTTGAGAGGTTTAACAGAGGGAACTGTACAATGGAGGTCTTATCGTACCGAAATCGAAGAGAGAAGGACAGGACATGAGAAATCCTGGCGTTCCGAAAACGAACCTTGTCCGTCTAGGATAAAGTTCGCCCTTTGCGGGAATCGAACCCGCAGTAAATACTTTACACATGTTCTCCATATGTGAGAAAACCCTGAACATCCATTGAAATAATGGAAGTGTGTCCCTAGTGATAACCCTTTCAGTCGAACAAGATATTATCGCCGAGAGTTTTGGTAATTTCTGCACATCCACCAAAAAAATTAAAACTCCAAATTGTTTCTTTCTCTCCTATCGTATGTTTGGCACATGTACTAGAAATTAAAATTCGTCTATTTGATCTATTTCTTTACTTCATTCTGTCTCCCTCCTTTTCTATCTCTCCCTCTCACACCCTCGTGTACTATCCATCCTACAATAACGAGAAATTTTCGTATATTTGGCACATCCACTAAAAAAAAGATCATCATTCTTCTACATGTTTCTTTACCTCACTATCTGCCTCTTTTTCATTCTCTTGATTTGATTCTCAGTGATTTAGAAGAACGAAAGGTTTTATAAAATAAGGAGAACATTAAAATGAATATTTCAAAGGCAAAGCACTCGACGAGAGTTCTCTTATGGGGGTGTCCAAAATATGGCCCTCTTTTGTGAGCCCCCTGTGGCCGAGTGGTTAGAACATTGCCACTCAACCTGGAGTGACTGGATTCAAATTTCGGGAGAACTCATGGAAAGATAGATCTTGAAAATCTGAGCCATCTGGAAAGAAAGATGGAGAAGAGAGGTGGGGCAGATGTTACGGAAAAGGAAATAGATTGACATTTTAGTTGCCCACGTTTTGGACACTCCTATGTCTAGGATGTGAACAATTTTCTGCTTTGTTGTTTTTACTTGGGCCAAATGTAGAAAATAAGAGCTACATGAGAGAGAGGGAGGGAGGGAGAGAGAGCGAGAAAGAAAGAGAGAGAGAGAGAGAGAGAGAGAGAGAGAGAGATAGGAAATAGAGAACAGGAAATGAAAAGAAAGACGGAGGAAGGAACAAAGTAAGATAGGATAAAAACTAGATAAAGGTAACCCCAATACATGTGAAAAAATCCATTACCATTGTCCTTATTGTGTCATGTTAACACTGTGTAACACTGATATATTCAGGTGTAGAATGACATTATTTATGACCTGTTGAAAATTCACGAAGACTAATATTTCAGTCAAAGTCGATTTATCTACAAAGGGATTTATCCAAGGAGGGATCAAAAACGAAACTTTTGTTACGTGGATGGGTGACTGTTACTTAAGATGTTGGGATCTTGAGGAACCATAAATTGTTACCTGAATGGGTGACTGTTGCTTAAGATGTTGAGATCTTGTATTATTATTATTTGTTGATCGTATGATATGGTATATTTTGCATCACATCTTGGAATCTTGTAAGATGTTCTGAATGTTCCATCCCTCGATCATCCACATTTTCAACCGTCTGAGTCTGTCAGACCGCCGGAAGAGCCAGGTCTATCGGACCGCAGCGCTGCGCCGGAACGTGTGTGGCTAATAAAGCTGATTCTGTCTTCAGACCGTCTGAGAGACCTGTCGTAGCGTCGCGTCGGAAGCTTTGTTCGCTACACACGTTCTGACTGTCTGACAGAAAGTGTGAGTTGCATCACATCTTGGAATCTTGTAAGATGTTCTGAATGTTCCATCCCTCGATCATCCACATTTTCAACCGTCTGAGTCTGTCAGACCACCGGAAGAGCCAGGTCTATCGGACCGCAGCGCTGCGCCGGAATGTGTGTGGCTAAAAAAGGCTAATTCTGTCTTCAGACCGTCTGAGAGACCCGTCGTAGCGTCGCGTCGGAAGCTTTGTTCGCTACACACGTTCTGACTGTCTGACAGAGAGCGTGAGTGGCCGGCCTGATATACACGTGCTTTTTGATTTGGGTCATGTACACGGATATCTGTCCAGTGGGTATTTTGGTTTCAGCAAAGCCCTAGTCCGGCTAATCTGACACCTAGTTTTGGTCAATAGGGATTTTCGCTCTAACGAGAGAGGGAGCATAAATTACGTGTGAGGGCCGGCCTGATATACACGTGCTTTTTGATTTGGGTCATGTACACGGATATCTGTCCAGTGGGTATTTTGGTTTCAGCAAATCCCTAGTTCGACTAATCTGACACCTAGTTTTGGTCAGCAGGGATTTTCACTCAAATGAGAGGAGCATAAATTAGACCGAGATATATGCAAGCTTTTAATTATAAATAATGAGCATTATTATGGGCATTCGTGTGACATTAACGTATTGTGACTGGTCCATGTACAGGGTGTGTTAGACTTATGTTGCTTGCTCTGTGTACTGATGCGGCCAAGATCTAGGTTTCGTAATCCTTATATGTAGTATAAATTAGATGTTACTCATGTAGCCTTAATCCTGACACATAACATTTTCTGTCACCTAATCTCTAGAATTGTATGGTCAAATTTTCCTAGGTAGTTTTTATCCCCATGAAGGGTCATAGAGAGAGGTTTAACGTATGAAGGTCGTCCATGCTAGCATTTGAACTCACATCCTCCTTAGAACACACCATTAGGCACTTTACTTGGGAACTGATGCAAAAGCCAGTAAGTGTCTCATTTCAATCGTCCACCAGAGGTGGAAGAAGGAACAATTTTAAAAAAAGGTATTTTATCAAGGCAGATTTCTGGTGCTCCCTGTAGAACTGTAGATGTTCCTATTTGTCTAATAGATAGGTCTCCAATGAATAGATATTGGTTGATAACCTAGCAGCTTAGCTTTACCCCAAGTGATTTGTGATGTTACCTATAATATGTGGCGTGATGTGTTACGTAGTGTGGGTGTTATTCGTGGTTTCGTTCCATATAAAATAATTCCTATTTTGGGCTTTGTTAGTACCTATCACTCGTATCTATCTATGTGATATTTTTTTCTACCTATAAGTACAGATCTCAATGTATATGTAAATGCAGTTTCTTTGTGTTATTATGTCACACTGCAGTATTGTAGGATTTTCCCAATATCTTAATAATCCTAAAATCCAATGTTTACCTACCATGCTGACACCGGTCGCTATGCGCATTTATATATCATAGCTACTCATTTTCCTCACGAGGTTAGTGGGCCCCGCAACATCCAGTCACGGAGTCAATCATTCGCTTGATACAAATTTCTTGACCCCGCCGGGAATCGAACCCGGGTCTCCCGCGTGCAAGGCGAGTGCAGTGACCACTACGCCATGGGAGCTGACTATGTATATGTATAGGTACAATATGCTATCAACAACATAGAACGCTTGGCCTTCTTAAAATGTTATCTACGTCTAAGTATGTAAGTCGATCTTTTGAAAGATAAGAAACGTGACAGAAACAGACGGAGAGAGAAAGAGGAAGAGAGAGAGAGAGAGAGAGAGAAAGAAAGAAAGAGTTAAATAGGTCAGGAAGAAAGGCTAAAAAGATATAATGTAGTTTAAATAGGGGACATCTGATATGGTAAAGTGCAGGAGAGAGTGAAACATACACATTAGAGTGAGACCTTTGTGATAATAAATGACTCCTAGCTGCTCTTATTTATTAGCTACATATCAGGGCCTTTTTGGGGGGAACATGGGGCCCGCCCCCCTTTCAGGCTTTTTTTGTTCCTTTACTGTGGGCCGGACTCCGAAATTTCGGAGTATCCCCCCCTTGCCGGTAAGTGACTATTTGGATTCTTCCCCCCTCACTAAAATCCTGGTTATGGGCCTGCTACATATACCTATAAATTTACCTATACGTATAATAAACAACTATGTATCTCGTCATTTTATCAGACTGTAGGGGAAAAACTAATTTATTAAAAATAATAATAATATCTAATAATAAAGTAAAAATAAATAAGTCACCTTTATTTTCTACTATCTACCCTACCTAAACAAGGTTCTACCTACCTGCCTATAAATAATTATTACTCATAAGTTTTTTCTCAATCTCCTAATGCTCATCATCCTCCAAAAACGTTTCACAGTCACTTAAGTATGAAATAAATGTCAGCCCCAGAACTATGTCATATACCTGTCATCTGCACACTTCTTCCACCAGTGCTATTCAAAAATTGTAGTCATAAAAACAAAAATTAGAAAAATAAATGTGGGTAGGTGGGCCAATAAATGGTACGTTTTTTAAGTGGGCGAATAAATGGTACACTTACCCTAAATGCAGTTTCTTTGTGTTATTATGTCACACTGCAGTATTGTAGGATTTTCCCAATATCTTAATAATCCTAAAATCCAATGTTTACCTACCATGCTGGCACCGGTCGCTATGCGCATTTATATCATAGCTACTCATTTTCCTCACGAGACTGAGTGGGCCCCGCAACATCCAGTCACGGAGTCAATCATTCGCTTGATACAAATTTCTTGACCCCGCCGGGAATCGAACCCGGGTCTCCCGCGTGCAAGGCGAGTGCAGTGACCACTACGCCATGGGAGCTGACTATGTATATGTACAATATGCTATCAACAACATAGAACACTTGGCCTTCTTAAAATGTTATCTAAATCTAAATAGGTAAGTCGATCTTTAGAAAGATAAGAAACGTGACAGAAACAGACGAAGAGAGAAAGAGGAAGAGATAATGGAAAAGGAGAGAGAGAGAGGAAGAGAGAGAGAGAGAGAGAGAGGAAGAGTTAAATAGGTCAGGAAGAAAGGCTAAAAAGATATAATGTAGTTTAAATGGGGGAAATCTGATATGGTAAAGTGCAGGAGAGAGTGAAACATACACATTAGAGTGAGACCTTTGTGATAATAAATGACTACTAGCTGCTCTTATTTATTAGCTACATATCAGGGCCTTTTTTGGGGGGGGGAGCATGGGGCCCGCCCCCCTTTCAGGCTTTTTTTGTTCCTTTACTGTGGGCCGGACTCCGAAATTTTGGAGTATCCGTATCCCCCCCTTTTAGTGAGGGGGCCTCACTAAAATCCTGGGTATGGGCCTGCTACATATGTATATGTACCTATAAATTTACCTATGTATACGTATAATAAACTACTATATTCGAGATTTTCTCCTAACCATAGTGAGTACAGAAATCACAGATGTAGGCACTGTATGTGCATATTCATTTCTGTAATTCATTGTGCTTAATGTAGATTTGTAGATTATGCCTACAGTAATAAAATTCTTGCCTTCCTTTCTGGCAGAGATTCAAGTTTCCCCAAACATCTGTGAAAAGTGGTTTGAGCTGGGAATCGATGGCTTTTTTTAATTTTTATTTTTCAAAACTTGAAAAAGTCCTATTGCGACGAAAAAAAGAAAGAATAGAGGGGGACCTATCTTACCTACGCTCTGTATAGAGGTAATGTCTATGGGTACTTCTCAACTTCTTAACTTTAAACAAAAAAGTTTGTCTGCCAAATCTCAGTTTTGTTTGGCAAATTTTATTGTACGAGTAAGAACAAATTTTAAGGTGAAACTTAAATTCTACCTTTGAGTTCAATGTGCTTTCTATAGATAAATAGGCTATAGCTTATATCTTTCCAAGTAAAAATCTGTGGAAATCAACATTTCTCATGTGAAATCAAGTGTATGTAAACTTAAACACGTCCCTCACCTATTCTCTAACAGAGAAATGTGATGCCTTCAATCTCAAATACCTACTTTGGTCCTCCATCTAACACCTACTTCAAAACGCTTTCTCAAGTTTTCCGTTTTTCCCACATAAGAAGACAAAATATTCTTTGCTAAAGGAACGGAAGAACATTTTAGACTAAGAAAACATATCTCTAATCTCTATGTATATTGAGAGGAAATAGGTATGGCCCTGGTAGGTTTTGGGTTATCAGTTTTCAGTTTGTTGTCTCAAGCGGCTTTATGATGGTTGATGAAATTAAAGCGTCAAATTAAAAACACCGCAAAGGCAACTTAGGCAAATATGTACTAACCTACTAACTACCTAGAGATGTGTGGTAAATACTAACTAACTAGAGAAGTTTTTTGCACCGTGTCTAATATGCCACTGACATATCTGGAGGGTGTTTAGAGGGTAATACCTGGTTTAATACTCCATATAAGGTTAGTGAAGGTTCTATTTGAGAGGTTTAACAGAGGGAACTGTACAATGGAGGTCTTATCGTACCGAAATCGAAGAGAGAAGGACAGGACATGAGAAATCCTGGCGTTCCGAAAACGAACCTTGTCCGTCTAGGATAAAGTTCGCCCTTTGCGGGAATCGAACCCGCAGCCGCCTGGACTTGAAACTTGAGAACATGGGCAACTTTGTGACGTCACATCGTTTCAATCACTCTCATATGAGAAGATTAGTTGGAGAGGGAGAGGGAGGGTAAAAACGTTTGCTGTTTGCAGATACAAAGTTAAAACCCCGCATTTGACAAATGGGCAAGGGATTTGAGAACAATATCTTTGATAGTGTCTCTTTCCGGTATCGAATGACCCCTAAACTAATTATTCTCAGGTAATGGAGATTAAAGCTGAAATAATAACATAACGATATAACTCAATATATTGAAGTGGACGAGTGGATTGTTTTTGGGGGATTTTTTTTTTTTTTTTTTTTTTTTTTTGCAATTGGCCAAAAATAAACCTATACAGCCACTTCATTTGTGAAACTTATGTTGAGTTATCAGTTATCCGTCATACAGATAACTCCAGATTCTAATTCGCCAATTCCAATGGTAAATCCTAGACTGAAATCAGATAAATGCCAAAATGCGACTTTTATTATGTCTAGTTTTTCCTCTCCCGAGAGAGGGTATGCAATAACTGCAAATGCAACTTTACTAAGGTACATTCTTTTTCATCCATGCCTATCCGGAAACAGTAATGTTTGGCCACAAAAATTCCGCCCCCGCCTGGATTCGAACCCAGCACCTCCGGGCTAGGGATCAGTGCTCTTTACAACTCGGTCACACGGATGACAGGGTGGGCTTCCTAGGTTATAGCCAAAAAAAGAACTATTAACATACAGCACTTGAGACATTATTGAAGTCCAAGTGAGCCGCCAAGCTTGTTGTTGCTGTACCTGTGTGCACTTTTTATTATTTTCCTTCATTACTATAGTTCTGTACTTTCTTTTACGACTTACCCTAGTCTCAATACACTTTGCACTTTCTCCCCCCCCCCCCTGCTGTCATCTTCTCTTTCTAATCTTCAATTGCTTTCTATACCTAAAATTCACTTCCCAAAGCTCATTCCTATTCCCACCCTCTCTCTGTTTCTCTTTCTCTTTCACCCCCCTCTCTCTCTCTCTTACTCCTTTCTATTTTCTCTCTTTCTCTCCCTCTCTCTCTCTTTCATCTCTTATAATTTGCTAAAGAGATAAGAGCCATCTCCCCCATTAGTTTTTTTTTTTTTTCAATTTGAAAAATAAAGTGGGTGCAATAGTCAAATATTCAAATCTCTCGTCATTTTATCAGACTGTAGGGGAAAAACTAATTTATTAAAAATAATAATAATATCTAATAATAAAGTAAAAATAAATAAGTCACCTTTATTTTCTACTATCTACCCTACCTAAACAAGGTTCTACCTACCTGCCTATAAATAATTACTCATAAGTTTTTTCTCAATCCCTTAATGCTCATCATCCTCCACAAACGTTTCACAGTCACTTAAGTATGAAATAAATGTCAGCCCCAGAACTATGTCATATACCTGTCATCTGCACACTTCTTCCAGGGCCCAATTTGGATGAATAATTTCCTACCCACCTTTCCGTTCGTAGAAACAAAAATTATGTTGAAAAAATCTGTGAAGCTAAAATTCTAGAAAATGTCAAGCTGTCACGTGGGTAGGTGGGTTGTCTCAAGCGGCTTTATGATGGTTGATGAAATTAAAGCGTCAAATTAAAAACACCGCAAAGGCAACTTAGGCAAATATGTACTAACTACCTAGAGATGTGTGGTAAATACTAACTAACTAGAGAAGTTTTTCGCACCGTGTCTAATATGCCACTGACATATCTGGAGAGTGTAATACCTAGTTTAATACTCTTCCATATGATGTTAGTGAAGCTTTGATTTTTATTGAAAGATTTTTTGGAGGGAACTGTAAGTCTTACTGTCCCGAAATTGTATCGAAATCTAAGAGAGAAGGAAAACAGAATAGATTGATAGAAGAAAGCCTGCCGTTCCGAAAACGAACATTGTCCGTCTAGGATAAAGTTCGCCCTTTGCGGGAATCGAACCCGCAATAAATATTTTACACATGTTCTCCATATGTGAGAAAACCCTGAACATCCATTGAAATAATGGAAGTGTGTCCCTAGTGATAACCCTTTCAGTCGAACAAGATAGTGAGATATTTTTTTTAATTTTTATTTTTCAAAACTTGAAAAAGTCCTATTGCGACGAAAAAAAGAAAGAATAGAGGGGGACCTATCTTACCTACGCTATGTATAGAGGTAATGTCTATGGGTACTTCACTACTTCTCAACTTCTTAACTTTAAACAAAAAAGTTTGTCTGCCAAATCTCAGTTTTGTTTGACAAATTTTATTGTACGAGTAAGAACAAATTTTAAGGTGAAACTTAAATTCTACCTTTGAGTTCAATGTGCTTTCTATACATAAATACGCTATAGCTTATATCTTTCCAAGTAAAAATCTGTGGAAATCAACATTTCTCATGTAAAATCAAGTGTATGTAAACTTAAACACGTCCCTCACCTATTCTCTAACAGAGAAATGTGATGCCTTCAATCTTGAATGCTTTGGTCCTCCATCTAACACCTACTTCAAAACGCTTTCTCAAGTTTTCCGTTTTACCACATAAGAAGACAATATTCTTTGCTAAAGGGGAACGGAAGAACATTTTAGACTGAGAAAACATATCTCTAATCTCTATGTATATTGTGAGGAAATAGGTATGGGTTATCAGTTTTCAGTTTAAACTTTCTCTCTGCCTTCTGAAATTCTGAAAATGTCATCACGTCCTAAAAGGCCAAAATGTTGCCAGCTTTTATCTTTATATCTCCACCATCAGGCGGACCAAGCCTAATGCCCTAATGGAAATATTTAGTAGGAAACCCATTTGGCGTGATAGGTTTGTGAGTGTCTCTAAACGTTTAAATTTCATTTAAATCTTACTATTACTAACTACACGAAGCTTCTAGGTCCTGAGATTAAGCCCTCACCGGCAGTATAAATAAGGTAAATGCTGTGACATGTTGTAAGAGAAGCTTTTGGGCATCGGGCCAAGAAACATGTAATGGGCATTATGATAAAATCCTCGAAACAAATAAACAAGAAGAAAATAATGATGCAGCATTGCAATTTTTATTAACTTCCCTCTTCTCCCGCCTGGACTTGAAACTTGAGAACATGGGCAACTTTGTGACGTCACATCGTTTCAATCACTCTCATATGAGAAGATTAGTTGGAGAGAGAGAGAGGGTAAAAACTTTGCTGTTTGCAGATACAAAGTTAAAACCCCGCACTTGACAAATGGGCAAGGGATTTGAGAACAATATCGTTGATAGTGTCTCTTTTCCGGTATCGAATGGCCCCTAAAAACTTTCTCTCTGCCTTCTGAAATTCTGAAAATGTCATCACGTCCTAAAAGGCCAAAATGTTGCCAGCTTTTATCTTTATATCTCCATCATCAGGCGGACCAGGCCTAATGGAAATATTTAGTAGGAAACCCATTTGGCGTGATAGGTTTGTGAGTGTCTCTAAACGTTTAAATTTCATTTAAAACTTACGATTACCTCATAAAGCTTCTAGGTCCTGAGATTAAGCCCTCACCGGCAGTATAAATAAGGTAAATGCTGTGACATGTTGTAAGAGAAGCTTTTGGGCATCGGGCCAAGAAACATGCAATGGGCATTATGATAAAATCCTCGAAACAAATAAACAAGAAGAAAATAATGATGCAGCATTGCAATTTTTATTAACTTCCCTCTTCTCCCGCCTGGACTTGCAACTTGAGAACATGGGCAACTTTGTGACGTCACATCGTTTCAATCACTCTCATATGAGAAGATTAGTTGGCGAGAGAGAGAGAGAGAGAGAGAGAGGGTAAAAACTTTGCTGTTTGCAGATACAAAGTTAAAACCCCGCACTTGACAAATGGGCAAGAGATTTGAGAACAATATCTTTGATAGTGTCTCTTTCCGGTATCGAATGGCCCCTAGAGTGTACAATTAAGCAAAGAGGTCTCTCTTCTTGTAAATAAAATACTACCTCACTAGAGGATCTATTTCCCGAATGGATGTGTCACTAAAACGAAACCTTACACTACGTTCTGCAGTACAAACAGGAAACTCGGGCGTTGGACTGGTATTCCAAGGTTGGGTGGATTTGTTATTCAAGGTTCGGGATTTTAATTTCAGAAGCGACATTGAAGAGTGGTTTTTGTTGAAGACGAAATTTGTCGTAAATAACACAATATTCCTAGAAAGTTCAAAAGCCTATTTAGCTAGCAGTACTTATAGAAGAAAATGTGATTTCTCAATTTGTACTAAATCATACAAAGAAGAAAAAAAAGTATAATAATAACCTGCCACCCCCAAAATGCAAGCACAGTCTGATTCCCACTCTGCCACGAAAGATGCTGCTCAGATCAAAGTGCAATAACCATTTTTCCAAGAAGTCTGACTTGACTTGGGGGAAAAACACCTTAGGTATATCTATTATTCATATATTTATTGTATATCCGTTATTCGTGTATCTGTTTCTCGTAGTGGATGTGACAAAACTACCAAACTTCCCTCTTCTTCCCCTCTGTTTACAGCGTTTGTCATCTCACAAATCCAACACAACTCCCAGAAGGCCAACGCCAATTCTGACACTCAGAAGCAGCGGGTGTCAAACCGGAAGAACTTCTGGCTCCTCCAGGAGTGGATGCGAGCCCGGGGGGAAGACAACAGTGGCTTCGGACTGTGGAAAAACAGGACTCCTCTGGGTGAGTGGGATGATCTTGGTGGGAAGGGGTTGTTGTTGTTGTTGTTGTTGTTGTTGTTGTTGTTGTTGTTGTTGTTGTTGTTGTTGTTGTTGTTGTTGTTGGTGTTGTTGGTGTTGGTGTTTGTTGGTGTTGTTGTTGTTGTTGTTGTTGTTGTTTGTTGTTGTTGTTGTTGTTGTTGTTGTTGTTGTGTTGGTTTGGTGTTGGTGTTGGTGTTGTTGTTGTTGTTGTTGTTGTTGTTGTTGTTGTTGTTGTTGTTGTTGTTGTTTTGTGTTGTTGTTGTTGTTGTTGTTGTTGTTGGTGTTGTTGTCTGTTGTTGTTGTTGTTGTTGGTGTTGTTGTTGTTGTAGCGGCTTTAACTATAGCTGAAAGGTGATGACAAAATAGAGAAAATATCTCTTCTATTAGCCATGTTTAATAGGCTCGTCCCTGAACGCAGTCAACCATCGTGAGGACTTGTGCTTGGTCTTTTCAAGCAGAGAGAACCCTTTGAAACTATCAGCCTAGCTAGGCTGGTTATGGTTAGCTGTTCTCCTCTCTGTGTCTAGTCGCACAGCCAGACGCTAGTCTACTCTCAATGTTTAACGTTCTGTATGCATTAGACGTAGTGGGAAGGTGGGAATGAGTATCGTACATAATCTTAGGTGATAGAGATGAGTGTGGGTGTGGGATGACTTTATTAGGGAAGTGATTGACTGTTTGATCTCTAGGTAGAAGCCTAGGTATGTTCGTATGTTCATAGGGTTGTCCTCTCCTCATTGGATTCTTCATGGTGGTCATTGATGCTGGGTTGCTGGCTCTCGGACAACTGTTGGGTCACCCGAGCCCGAACCCTTCCTTCTGATAGCTGTAACCCGAAGAAAACTCTTTTCTGAAACGGGTACCCCTAGAAAGAGCCTATTGGATTTCTGAATATATGTAAACCCTTAACCTTTTTGTAATTCAATGTAAGGGTAAATATGCCTACATATGACCTGATTCAAAGAGCTTTGTTATGTAAATTGTACATAGAAATTAATAAAATTATAAGTTATTGAGAAGGAACGGGAAAAAGTTTGTTTTCAAAACTTTTTTTGTTACTTTCCTGCTTTTGAAATTGGGTTATTGAAACTTTTAGGTACAATGTATGGTGAAAGCGGATTCGCTTTATCGCCATGGATTTGAATATATTGAACGAGTTTATAGAAAAAAAGACATTATGTTTTCTCGTCCTCCTTCAAACTTACGAGGTACATCTGTTCAAACTTGTGAGTCACCAGAAAGATTCCCATTTATGGTTAAATGAATGGGTGTATCTGAAATACTCTTGTAGTTACGTCCTACAGTTCTGTTAGATAAAGAAGGGAGTTGGAGATTATACATTTGTATCACATGGAGGGCAATAATATTTATCACAGTGTCGTAGCATGGGTATTGGTGGCTTTGGTCATCTAAAATTAGAGCAGGTGAAGACAAACCAGCACTGAGTTCTTAGCCTCTTTTGTATAAAAACGTATCACAATACTTTATGAAAACAACTTAAACGTTTTACGCAATGTGGCCCATATTAAAAATCGGCTTAATTCACCCGTGTGATATCGTGTTCCCAGATTTCCATGCTCACGCTACCGCCACTGACTTACATTACTGAATTAATATATAATAACGTTAAGTAACTACTTTTAAGGATTTATGTTTAAGCTCTACTATTAAAGTTAAGAACGTTAGATAACACCTAGATATCAATATTTTTATACTTAAGAGACATTATTTTACTCGCAAATGACTGTTGGATTTTATCCTTAAGGATCCAAAAGCTCTGTTTATTCCTTTTATCCTTTCAATCTCATTCTCCTCTCTCCTTTCTACCATGCTCTTATCTGTAATAATTTTCCCATTTTTCTATTGTGTCACAAGCCATTTAATCGAGATCACCCTAGGGGCTGATAGTGAACATATTGTGCATTATGTTTTATGTTTCTTGTAGCTGAGACATTTGAGATTCTAGTTATGTCTTATGTCTTACACTCTTACATGATTTGAGAGGAAGGAATTTTGATGTTAGGAGAATGCTCGTCTAGAAAAGTACCTAGAAACACAATGTAACTAGAATATTTATGTAGAATTCTGAGTACATATTGTGTTTTTGGAGCAATCAAGATTTTCAAGTCTATCAGCTTCTTAATAAAAATAGATAACATTGGCACTCAACTCCCATTGAGTTTTGGTACTCTATAAATACACACCTACTCTTTTGTACATTTAGGTACTTTGATAAAATGTAAACATTGAACTTTCCTTTTAGTCAATTAAAATTAGGTGATAGATAGTTGGAAATTTGTTTATTAGAAATTTAATTATGTAGGTCCTTTTAAAATGTATTTGTATTCACGTCCTAAATTTATATTATCCTTTTTTCGCTAGTATTTTTTGCATATGAGGAACAGCCAGTCTTTGGACTGCTAAGGTCATATCAGGCTTTTATGCCACCTCGCTTTTTACTTTTTTTTTAATAGAATTTCATTTCATCAGTTCCTCAATAAAATTGTCCTTACGAGGCTGAGTGCACGCCGAAATAGCCAGTAACACGTCTTGACTCAAATGGTCACCTTATCAGATACCAACCACGCGCAATGTTGCTTAACTTGAGATCTATTGGGAACTATGTGCTATAGCCGCTGCTGGCTACCAACGAAAAATATTAAATGTCCATGCTTTTGCAGCTTTTAGTAAAAACGTAGTTTTTTGGCATCCATCTTATTTTTTCTCCATTAAGTATCATGTTTTAGAAACTTCATTTCATCAGTTCACCACAAATCATTTCGTTTCACCTCGGTACACCTACCTAGCGCACATAAAGAAGTTGAGATTTTTTCCCTTTCTTTTTTAATTAAAAGTGAAAACTTCACCAGCAGGTGGTAGTGAAACATTTTCCACAGCTCGAAACAATAACATACGAACAAAAATAATTTACTCTTGTTTTTCGGGATTTCGTACGTTTTTGCTTTTGTTAAATAGAATAATTAGGTATAACCGTGTAGATAGGTACATTGTTATGGAGAATATTTCACTGCCCCAAACTTTTCATTTTCAAAAGTTCAAAGGCCTGGCAATAGGAAAATCAGGGACGGTACTTGAAGGGTATGGATTATGGAAGGTGAAAAAGATTCCACTATCTTCCAGAGAACTAAAAAAAAGGCAAACATGGGAATTTTTTGATCTATTTTTAAAGGGGATGACATAAAATAAAATGAAAATCTACGATTTTTTTTTGCATTCTTGATTGCAAGATTTTCAGCAATTTGATTTTGTTGGCAGATACCCATTTCATGTCTAGGTTCAAAGACACTTAGAATCTTTCTGTAATTGCGTAGTTACCTTTAACTGCGAGCAAAAAAAGATCGGAAGAGCGT
>NW_007377944.1:0-57892 GCF_000475195.1 Diaphorina citri | reverse complement strand
TTGTGGACCTCCCCCCCCCCCCGTTACATCAGTGTTTGGACCCTCGGGCCCCCCCTCGACAAAATCCTGGATACAGCCCTGGGGGTAGGTAAGGCTTTTTTGTTCGTAATAAAAACAGATTTCAATTATTTATGTATACAAAAGCAAATATGTAAGTACTGATTTTTTTCAAGAACCTGGCTTTAGGGACGCAATATCCCATCTTTTGGCATCTAATGGATTATTAATTTGAGACCCATATTTTATCCATCTCTCTCTTTCTCGCTCTCTTTTTCTGTCTCTTTCAAAAGTCACTCACAAAAAGCTTTTTATGACGAAATCAAGGGAGAAAAGCTCGGAAGAACCTGGCTTTAGGGACGCAATATCCCATCTTTTGGCATCTAATGGATTATTAATTTGAGACCCATATTTTATCCATCTCTCTCTCTCTCTCGCTCTCTTTTTCTGTCTCTTTCAAAAGTCACTCACAAAAAGCTTTTTATGACGAAATCAAGGGAGAAAAGCTCGAAATTCACAACGGACGGGCAATTTTCCGGAGAATTATGAATTTTGCATGTCAGTGTATATTATCCTTCCTAACTGAGTTTCTCTCTCTCTCTCTCTCTCTCTCTCTCTCCTTTCCGGAGAATTATGAATTTTGCATGTCAGTGTATATTATCCTTCCTAACTGAGTTTCTCTCTCTCTCTCTCTCTCTCTCTCTCTCCTCCGAAAACAGAGAAAGAGGAGGCAAAGTTCAAAAGGTGTATCGGGCTAACATTATTTTATTCATGAACAATTGTCAAATTTATTAGTTTTATGCTCGATTTTTTTTTAAAGAGGTTTGACAGAGGGAACTGTAACTGCTATGGTCCTATCGTACTTTTTTTTTTACTTTTCTCATCCTAGGAAGAAAAGCAATGTATTTATGACGGCCTCTGGTTTCTGGTATTTTAATAATTCGATTGATTTGACCAAGGACCACTCCAAGTTTTTGGGTAAGTAGGTATGACTACTTAAACCGAAGTAGTAAGGCGTAAGGCTGTTAGGCTATTTGATTCCTTTGCATTTGTTCCAATCGCGCACTAGGATAGATTCAAAGGAGCCTTACTCCCTGTTCTGCTCTAATTCGCTACTCGATTAAAGTAGCTACTCAATTGTCCTCACGAGGCTGAGTGCACCCCGAACTCCAAGCACAGAGCCGAAAAAAACTCGGCTCCGCCGGGAATCGAACCCGGACCTCCTGCGTGCAAGCCTAGTGTGATACCCACTCGGCCACGGAGGTTGCTTGAAATACCTAACTATTCGTGAAAACAAGTAGTGTTGAATACAAAAAGGAAATTTAGCACTATGCTCGAGACAGACTATAAAAAGGTGCAATATTCAAATATTACTAGAACTAGAATTACAAATATTGAGGTCATTGAGGTTGTAAATTTGAGAAGTTTTCTTGTAGTACAATTTACAATACGAGTATTCCAAGAATTCAAAGTTCGAGTGTTCAAAGTCCTTTTCATTGTTGTACAATATTCAAAGTGTTACAAGTTATTCAAACCTCATTGTAGCATAATATTCGTCAGACTAGTTAGCTTGGTTGATAGCGCGTCTGCCTTGTAAGCACTAGGTTGTGGGTTCGATTCCCACCCGGGGCGGATTTTATCCTGATGGGATAATGTTTGTTCTCGGAACGGCTGGTTTTCTACTATCATGTCCTCGTTCTCTCTTCGCTTTCTACGACGATAAGACCCTGGCAGTTACAGTTCCCTCTGTCAAACCTTTTAAGAAATAAACCTCCTGTCTTCCTCAACTCTTTCAGTGCGATAGCACCTTAATTACAGCCAGCCTAGTTAGCTTAATTCGTAGTGCGTCTGCCTTGTAAGCGCTAGGCCGCGGGTTCGATTTTCGCCCGGGGCGGATTTTATCCTGATGGGATAATGTTTGTTCTCGGAACGGTTGATTCTCGGAACGGCTGGCTTTCTCCTATCCTGTCTTCCTTCTCTCTTCGATTTCGGGACGATAAGACCCTAGCAGTTACAGTTCCCTCTGTCAAATCTTTTAAGAAATAAACCTGTCTTCCTCAGCACTTTCAGTACGATAGAACCTGAAGTTCCGCTCCATTCAAAGTATTACAAAATGTGTTAATCAAAACTTTGTCCAGCAAGCACTTTGAAAGCAGATGTTTCTATCTTTGTGACACCTAGGTAGGCGTGAAATGTCTACACGAGGCCTTGCCTTGTTTACTCTACTGTGGGATTCAAAACTTCTAAGACTCCTCCAAATACCTCCAAGGTAGTTTCAAAATTAGTACAAAATGTGTTAATCAAAACTTTGTCCAGCAAGCACTTTGAAAGCAGATGTTTCTATCTTTGTGACACCTAGGTAGGCGTGAAATGACTACACGAGGCCTTGCCTTGTTTACTCTACTGTGGGATTCAAAACTTTTAAGACTTCCAAATACCTCTAAGGTACCTAGTTTCAAAATTGAAAAATATGAAACAACAAAATATGAAACTTTCGTAGAAATTAAACAACTGCTACATTAGACTCGTGTGGTCATTTTCGATTCTATCAAAATTCAAAACCGGCACCTCCCGGTCTGTAAACCTGGTTTTCTCAAGTTTCTAATTTTTTTCAATTTTTTAGACATTTAAAATTAATTTTGAGGAGTTTCAACAATGAAAGGTCTCCTTCAGTCCCTGTTTTCTACAATAGAGGGGTCCCCCTTTTTTTTTTTTTTTTTTTTTTTTTTTTTCGTACCCAGCAATCCGAAACACTTTTTCTCCACAGGAAGGAGCCCCTACTTTTTGACACCCTCCCTGTTTGACGTGTGTACCTCAGCCCAGACGTGTACCTCATTTCTTCGCCCTTTTACTAGTATTACTTGCTTTTTTCTTGTAATTCTTCCCTTTTTCTCTCCGTAAAGAATGGACTGCCTAAGTGATGACGTTGACGGAATGTAACAATTTTAAGTAGCCTATGTGACCCGGAGTACTTTTCTTAACAACCACAAAAAATTTCATCAAAATCGGTCGAGCCGTTTTCTCGTGAAAAGAGGACAAAAACAAGTCTATCAGCGTGACAGACAGATTTATCAAACCTTTTTCACAGAGGGAACTGTAACTGCTATGGTCTTATCGTCTCGAAATCGAAGAGAGAAGGAAGACAGGATAGGAGAAAGCCAGTTCCGAGAACGATGAACTGTAACTGCTATGGTCTTATCGTCTCGAAATCGAAGAGAGAAGGAAGACAGGATAGGAGAAAGCCAGCCGTTCCGAGAACGAACATTATCCATCATCATCATCATCATTGGTTTGCTGCAGTACGCCATGTTTCCCTGTCTTCTACCTTCCTTTCGTTCATCATTCGAACACCATCCGTTCAGGATAAAATCCGCCCCAGAAGGGAATCGAACCCGCGACCTGGCTAGCCTTTTTTATCCTCTCCCTATCCTCCTCTCTTGACGTGTGTCCAGTGTCCTGTCCAGCACACATAGCCGACCTGCCGTCGATCGACGAGGTGAATCTATGTATTCTATGTTGTCGAGCCAGTGTGGACGGGTCAGTCGACATCGATCGACGGCCACATCACAGTCTCTGTTGTTACAGTTACCTTTATTGAACCAAAAGAAGAAGAAGAAGAAGAGGAAGAAGAGGAAGAGGAGAAGAAGAAGAATAAGAAGAAGGAGAGAGAGGAAGACATACTACGAGAGATTTAGAATTAAAGAGAGAGAGAGACAGAGAAGAAGAGATAAGACAAATATATGGGAAAATCAAATTGCAAATAAAATGAGTAGATGGACGAAACTAGAAAGAAAAGGAAAGAGAGAGGGAGGGAGGGAGGGAAAAAAGGAGGAGAAGAAGAAAGAGAAGAAGAAGAAGAAGAAGGAGAAGGAGGAGAAGAAGAAGAAGAAGAAGGAGAAGGAGAAGAAGAAGAAGAAGAAGAAGAAGAAGGAGGAGAATAAGAAGAAGGAGGAGGAGAAGGAGAAGAAGAAGAAGGAGAAGGAGAAGAAGGAGAAGAAGAAGGAGAATAAGAAGAAGAAGGAGGAAAAGGAGAAGAAGAAGAAGGAGGAGAAGGAGAAGAAGAAGAAGGAGGAGAAGGAGAAGAAGAAGAAGAAGGAGAAGAAGAAGAAGAAGAAGGAGAAGGAGAAGAAGGAGAAGAAGAAAAAGGAGAATAAGAAGAAGAAGGAGGAGAAGGAGAAGAATTGAATTGAATTGAATTGAATATTATTCCATTTATTTTTATAATTTTTGAACTTAAAATAAACACCTCCTAAGGTAAAGAATACCTTCTGAGGAGATGGTTTTTTCCTCTTTTTTATTACATTTGCTTTTACTCCTGGTAGTTATAATCTTAACGGTATAAGGTATAGGTTATAAAGGTTATATAGGTTATATAAATCTAATACTTCTATACGTTATGGATAACGTGTAGAATAACCATGATGTTTGCCAACCTCCGGAACGGAGACGGCACCTCAAGAAGAAGAAGAAGAAGAAGAAGAAGAAGAAGAAGAAGAAGAAGAAGAAGAAGAAGAAGAAGAAGATGAACGGGCTCAGAACGTGATTACCTCTGAGTACGTTTTTTCTCAAGTACATTCTCAGAACGATCTGAAGAACTTGTTCATAAATACGAGTGTAAAGACTCTTCCAAATACCTCTAAGGTAGTTTCAAAATTAAAAAAATATGAAACAACAAAATATGAAACTTTCGTAGAAATTAAACAACTGCCACATTAGACTCGTGTGGTCTGTGTTGCATTTTCGATTCTATCAAAATTCAAAACCGGCAACTCCCGGTCTGTAAACCTAATTTTCTCGAGTTTCTTATTTTTCCAATTTCTTAGACACTTATTTATTTAATTTTAAGGAGTTTCAACAATGAAATCTTAGGTACCTGTAATTATTTTCTATTCGATTCTATTTCAGTTAATTAATTTATTATTTTATTTTTCAGGTCAATACCCCAGTGGCGGTCTGGACCTCACATTGCCGGCCCAAACGACGGCTCGACCGCCCGCCCCCCTTCAGTCTACCCCGGCGCCCTCTACCTCAGGTCTAGGGGCGCCATCCCCCCGTAATATGCCGGTATTTGACAACACTGAAATTACCAACGTCACGGCACAACTTGGCACCACCGCATTTCTACCGTGCCGCGTGCGGAATTTGGGCGAAAGAGCTGTAAGTATTTTTTGTATTAACTAGTGGTTGACCCGTCCTTTGTACGGGATCAGCCTGGCGTAAGAGGCATAAATTTGAAGCTCTGCCATTTTGAATCAAGAATATAACAATTTTAAGTAGCCTATGTGACCCTCAGTACTCTTCTTAACAAGCATAAAAAAATTCATCAAAATCGGTCGAGCCCTTTTCTCGTGAAAAGAGGACAAAAACAAGAGTCTATCAGCGTGCCAGACAGACTTATCAAACCTTTTTCAAGAAGTTTGACAGATGGAACTGTGCCTATCTGCTGAGGTTTTATCGTCTCGAAATTGAAGAGAGAAGGAAGACTGGATAGGAGAAAGCCAGCCGTTCCAAGAACGAACATTATCCCATCATCATCATTGGTTTGCTGCAGTACGCCATGTTTCCCTGTCTTCTGCCTTCCTTTCGTTCACCATTCGAACATTATCCGTTCAGGATAAAATCGAACCCGCGACCTGGCTAGCCTTTTTTATCATCTCCCTATTCTCCTCTCTTAACGTGTGTCCAGTCCAGCATACATGGCCGACCTGCCGTCGATCGACGAGGTGAATCTATGTTGTCGAGCCAGTGTGGACGGGTCAGTCGACATCGATCGACGGCCACACCACAGTCTCTGTTGTTACAGTTGCCTTTATTGAACCAAAAGAAGAAGAAGAAGAAGAGGAGGAGGAGGAGAAGAAGAAGAAGAATAAGAAGAAGGAGAGAGAGGGAGACATACTACGAGAGATTTAGAATTAAAGAGAGAGAGACAGAGAAGAAGAGATAAGACAAATATATGGGAAAATCAAATTCCAAATAAAATGAGTAGATGGACGAAACTAGAAAGAAAAGGAAAGAGAGAGGGAGGGAGGGAAAAAAGGAGGAGAAGAAGATAGAGAAGAAGAAGGAGAAGGAGAAGAAGGAGAAGGAGAAGAAGGAGAAGAAGAAGAAGGAAAAGAAGAAGAAGGAGAAGGAGAAGAAGAAGAGGAAAAGGAGGAGGAGAAAAAGAAGAAAAACAAGAAGGAGAGGAAGAAGAAGAATAAGAAATGGAATCAACACATCTTACAAAATCTACATTTTCACGGGGTTGAGTTTGCCTTAGCAAACACTAACTTCCGTATTTTTCAACACTCAGAAACAGTGTCGTCTGGTGAGATTTTCAAGAGGGGAAGCTATAAAGCCATAACCATACATGAAAAAAGTGAAGGTCTACGTTTTAACTCGAACGTTTTGCATTAAATTTAGTTTTTTTTTTTTTTTTTTTTAAGGGGTTTGACAGGGGAACTTTAACGGATATGGTTTTTTCAGAATGAAAGTTTTTTTTTTAAGAGGTTTGACAGAGGGAACTTGTAACTTCTATGGTCTTATCGTCCCGAAATCGAAGAGAGAAGGAAGACAGGATAGGAGAAAGCCAGCCGCTCCGAGAGCGAACATTATCCCATCAGGATAAAATCCGCCCCGGGCGGGAATCGAACCCGCGGCCTAGCGCTTACAAGGCAGACGCACTACCAACTAAGCTAACTAGGCTGGCTTTGCATTTAGTTTGGATATTTGTTTGTTTGAATATTTGTCCCGCGATGACTCGCAATTGCCTGCTCCGCTTTTAGTGAAATTTGGTAAACTTCTGAATGACATCGATGCACGACGATACTTGAAATTCGGGGTTCCAGAACTGAGCGGGTTCATTGTTGGTCTTCCAGAATTTTTCCTTCCAATAGGTGACTTATTACATCCCTACAGCCCTGGGCGGAGAGGTAAGTAAGAAACCTATCCAGAGGAAGAGAAATGCTACTCCTAGTTGCAATGGACACACACGGCACTGATTTTTCCTAACAAAACTGACTTCCTTGTGTTTTCCCTTAGACAGAACAAGGAAAACATTTCAACATCTCACATTTTCACATCTGCTGCTATACTGGTGGGGTGTGAATTTCATTTCCACTGTGCAGTACCTAGTGTTCTTTTTCTATTGTAGGAGGATTTCCATTCTCCAAGTTCTGGCTTGATTTGGAATAATTTGTTGTTAACGTTTTGTTGCCAATTGTTTGAATATTTGTCCCGCTATAACTCGCAATTGCCTGCTCCGCTTTTAATGAAATTTGGTAAACTTCTTAATGACATCAATGCACGTCGATACTTGAAATTTGGGGTTCCAGAACTGAGCGGGTTCATTGTTGGTCTTCCAGAAGTTTTCCTTCCAATAGGTGACTTATTACATCCCTACAGCCCTGGCGGAGAGGTAAGAAACCTTTCCAGAGGAAGAGAAATGCTACTCCTAGTTGCAAAGGACACACACGGTACTGATTTTCCCTAACAAAACTGACTTCCTTGTGTTTTCCCTTAGACAGAACAAGGAAAACATTTCAACATCTCACATTTTCACATCTGCTGCTATGGTGGAGTGTGAATTTCATTTCTACTGTGCAGTAGTGGATGATGTGAAACCAGGCTGGGTTTTGATGTGAGGGGATTCTAAAATGATAAAATAGAATATGCCCTGTTTATACTGCCAGAATGAGTCCTCTTGCTAAAGAAGTAGCAAAGGTTGAGTGTTGAGTGCGAAGGGTATCCACTCGTAAAAATTTTGTAGCCAAAACCAAATGTCAGCCTAAAGCAATCACCCTAGTTAGGGCTCATTGAGAGGCTGACGAAAAACGCCGACCCCGTCTGTACACGGGAAAAGGCGAAGAAGAAAAAGAAGAAGAAGGCGAAGAAGGAGTAGTAGAAGACAATATTGTAAAGTTACAATACATAATAATAACTTAATTTGTAAATTTACTCGAATAACGAGTGAGTGCAAGAGGCATCAAAAACCCAAGACCTTCTGTATGGCAAGCAACTCTTTTGAAAACCGACCTGATTTGACTTCTTCATACATATCTCTCTCTCCCTCTCTCCTATCTGTGTCATTTCACATCGCATTTAGTTCTTAACTTTCTCTCTCTCTATCTATCTCTCTCTCTCTCTCTCTCTGTCTCTCTCTATCTCTCTCTCACGCTCATCAAGATATGTTTTGTCTGTACATACTCTTCCATTAGTCTTATGCGCTGTCCTTTTTCTCCTCCTCCTCTTTCTGCATTTCCTTTTTAGCCCGTCCTTCCTTTATTATTACGATAGTAATAAAAAAGGTATAGTGGACGGGCTATCGAATAAACTACGGGTTAAAAAATTCCTGGAGGGACGGACCCAGCTTGTTTTTTCGTCTTCCTGTTCTTCTTCCCTATCTTCTTATAGTTTTCTTTCATTCTTCTCTTATTTTCATCATCTTCGTCCTTTCTTTTATCCTTCTCTCTCCCAATCCTTGATTGTTTTCCTTTCTCTTCTTCTTGCATGTTTTTATTATTTTCCTTCTCTTCCCCCTTTATCTCTTCTCCACTTCTTTCTCTCCTCTTTTACCTCTTTTTTATCATCCTGGCCTTATCTTTACACTCATCCATTCTTTTCTTTATTCTCTTTTGACTTCTGTTCTTCCTTCTAAAACGCCATTCTCCGTTCCTCATCTTCCCTCTTCCAAACTCTTCCATTCTTTTTACCTCCTCCGTTATGTCCTTCTAGCGTTTCTCTTCTTTTCCTTCCTCCTCCTCCTCCTCCTTCTTCCTCCTCCTTCCTCCTCCTCCTTCTTCTCCTAACCTCTTCCTCCTTCTATTCTGCTTCCTCTTCCTCCTTTAGTTTCCTTCTGGCATTTTCCGGTCTCGCAGATCTTCAACTTAATGTCCGCCGTCACTCCTGATTAATGTCTCGGTGTTGTTGTTGTTGTTGTTGTTGTTGTTGTTGTTGTTGTTGTTGTTGTTGTTGTTGTTGTTGTTGTTGTTGTTGTTTGTTTGTTTGTTTGTTTGTTTGTTTGTTTGTTTGTTTTGTTTTGTTTTTTTTTTTTTTGAGGTTTGATAGACGGAACTGTAACAACGGAGGGTCTTATCGTCCCGAAATCAAGCGTATCTATTTCCCGAATGGATGTGTCACTAAAACGAAACCTTACACTACGTTCTGCAGTACAAACAGGAAACTCGGGCGTTGGACTGGTAATCCAAGGTTGGACGTTGTGGATTTGTAATTCAAGGTTCGGGATTTTAATTTCAGAAGCGACATTGAAGAGTGGTTTTTGTTGAAGACGAAATTTGTCGTTAAAAAACACATTATTCCTAGAAAGTTCAAAAGCCTATTTAGCTAGCAATATACCTATAGAAGAAAGAAGAAAATGTGATTTCTCAATTTGTACTAAACCACACAAAGAAGAAAAAAAAAGTATAATAATAACCTGCCACCTCCAGAATGCAAGCACAGTCTGACTCCCACTCTGCCACGAAAGATGCTGTTCAGATCAAAGTGCAATAACCATTTTTCCAAGAAGTCTGACTTGACTTGGGGGAAAACACCTTAGGTATATCTATTATTCATATACCTTAGGTATATCTATTATTCATATATTTATTGTATATCTATATTCGTATATCCG
The DNA here is from genome assembly GCF_000475195.1 of Diaphorina citri. Taxonomy (NCBI): domain Eukaryota; kingdom Metazoa; phylum Arthropoda; class Insecta; order Hemiptera; family Psyllidae; genus Diaphorina; species Diaphorina citri. The sequence goes on along the minus strand of NW_007377944.1, from coordinate 48,285 downwards.
TTATTCGTGTATCTGTTTCTCGTAGTGGATGTGACAAAACTGCCAAACTTCCCCTTCTTCCTTCTGTTTGCAGCGTTTGTCATCTCACAAATCCAACACAACTCCCAGAAGGCCAACGCCAATTCTGACACTCAGAAGCAGCGGGTGTCAAACCGGAAGAACTTCTGGCTCCTCCAGGAGTGGATGCGAGCCCGGGGGGAAGACAACAGTGGCTTCGGACTGTGGAAAAACAGGACTCCTCTGGGTGAGTGGGATGATCTTGGTGGGAAGTTGTTGTTGTTGTTGTTGTTGTTGTTGTTGTTGTTGTTGTTGTTGTTGTTGTTGGTGGTGGTGGTGGTGGTGTTGTTGTTGTTGTTGCTTTGGTGTTTCGTCTTTGTTGTTGCTGTTGTTTCGTTTGTGGTCTTGTCCCCTCCTTGCGGTAGTGTAGTCGTTGTGGTATAGTGGTGTAGCCCCACAGCTTTATATTTCATCTTACTATGTAATATGGATCTTACTATGTAATATAGATCTTACATATCTAATCTTGAGAAGTAATGTTTTATTTCTATCCACACCAAGTTTATATCTCTGGTGTTTCTATTTCATTTGTATTCAGTGGTGTAGCGTAGTTCTTTTGTTGGTGTAGTCCCATTGCTTTATATTACTATGTAATAAGTATGTATCTTATCTATCTTACATATATCTAATCTTGAGAAGTAATGTTTTATTTCTATCCAAACCAAGTTTATATCTCTGGTGTTTCTATTTCATTTGTATTGAGTGGTGTAGCGTAGTTCTTTTGTTGGTGTAGTCCCATTGCTTTATATTTCATCTTACTATGTAATAAGTATGTATCGTAGCTATCTTACATATCTAATCTTGAGAAGTAATGTTTTATTTCTATATAAACCAAGACTATGTTTTGGTGTAATGCCGCAGTAAAAATATTACACTCACCCTACGCGTCTGGTTTCAATAAAGTTGAAGAAGCTAGGGGTTCGCAGCATTCAGAAAACGCTTCGTAGCTATCTTACATATCTAATCTTGAGAAGTAATGTTTTATTTCTATCTAAACCAAGACTATGTTTTGGTGTAATGCCGCAGTAAAAGCATTACACTCACCCTACGCGTCTGGTTTCAATAAAATTGAAGAAGCTAGGGGTTCGCAGCATTCAGAAAACGCTTCATCTAATTTGATGAGATTTTTTTTATATCATAGACCAAGATCATGAGGTGTAATACCGTACTACAAGTATTACACTCATTTTGATGAGATTTTTTTTATATCATAGACCAAGATCATGAGGTGTAATACCGTACTACAAGTATTACACTCACCCTACGACACTAGTTTCAATAAAAATGAAGGAGCTATGCTTGCGTATCGGGTTTGCAGCATTCAGAAAACGCTTTATCTAATTTGATGAGATATTTTATATCATAGAACACTTTACTTAATACTTATCCTAGCAGTACTACTGTGGACTGTGGTACATCGGCGTTTGTGAAACTAAACCGCTTATCGACCTTTTAATTTCATCGACAATTTGGGTAAAATTTATCTAATTTGATGAGATATTTTATATCATAGAACACTTTACTTAATACTTATCCTAGCAGTACTACTGTGGACTGTGGTACATCGTCGTTTGAGGAACTAAACCGCTTATCGACCTTTTAATTTCATCGACAATTTAGGCAAAAAAAAGCCAGCCTAGTTAGCTTGCTGCCTAGAATTTTTTATCGACCTTTTAATTTTTATACACAATTAAGGTTTAAAAAAGCCAGCCTAGTTAGCTTGCTGCCTAGAATTTTTTATCGACCTTTTAATTTTATCCACAATTAAGGTTTAAAAAAGCCAGCCTAGTTAGCTTGCTGCCTAGAAATTTTTTATCGACCTTTTAATTTTATCCACAATGGAGGTTTAAAAAAGCCGGCCTAGTTTGCTTGGAGGGTAGCGCGTCCGCCTTGTAAGCGCTAGGTCGCGGGTTCGATCCCTACCTTGCGGGGGATTTTATCCCAAACAGATAAGGTTCGTTCTCGGAACGGCTGGCTTTCTGTTTATCCTGTCTTTCTTTTCTCGTCAATTTCGGAACAATAAGATCTCGGTAGATACAGTTCCCTCTATCAAACCTCTACAAAAAAAAAAAAAAAAAAGAGACAAAAAAGATTTGGGTAAATCCGTTTCCCTTAACAAAACCCCAAAAAAAAAAAAAAAAAAAGAGTTACAGGATTCTCCTAAAGATGTTTTCCGCCCAACTACTGCTTTTATATTTTTATTTTAATTAGATGTTGCAAGTCCCAGATTCTTGGCGCAATTCTCTACAGTTTAATGAATACACAATTTCAAAAGCTTAACCTTACCGCCTTTATTAGTTAAAAAAATCGACCAAATTCATGATTTCCCTTTCTTCTTTTTTGTTCAATTTTTTGGTTTCTTGTACAAGTAACTCGAAAAAGTTTTTGGTTCCTCAAGGGACGATTCTCCATTCGACTTATGTTTGTGTCATTTGAAGAAAGATAAATTCTATCATTTTCAGTTTTGTTTGAGTAGACATGAGCGCTTTTATATGTAGTTTTCTTGTTTGCCATCTCTCCTCCTTCTTCTCCTCCTCTTCTTTCTCCTTCCCCCCTTCCTCTTTTCATTATTCTTCTTCTTCCTCTTCTTCTTCTTCTTCTTCCTCCTCTTCTTCTTCTTCCTCCTCCCCTTCTTCTTCTTTTTCTTCTTCTTCTTCACAGGTACCTAATATATTATGTATGTCAAGCTGTCGAGGTTATTTCAGGAAGATAAATTCTATCATTTTCAGTTTTGTTTGAGTAGACATGAGCGCTTTTATATGTAGTTTTCTTGTTTGCCATCTCTCCTCCTTCTCCTCCTCCTTCTTCTTCTTCTTCTTCTTCTCCTCCTTATACTACTTAAATGTCTTCTTCTTCCTCTTCTTCTTCTTCTTCCTCTTCTTCTTCTTCCTCTTCTTCTCCTTCTTCTTCCTCTCCTTCTTCTTCCTCTCCTTCTTCTTTTTCCTCTCCTTCTTATTCTTCTTCTTTTTCTTCTTCTTCTTCTTCTTCTACTACAAATAATCTACCGTGCCACAAGTTGGAACACAAAGGTACAAAATAAATAATCATGCAGTCCAGATAATTACCTCTTATTCCTCTTCTTCTCCTTCTTCCTCTTTTTCTTCTTCTTCTTTTTCTTCTTCCTCTCCTTCTTATTCTTCTTTTTCTTCTTCTTCTTCTTCTTCTTCTACTACAAATAATCGACCGTGCCACAAGTTGGAACACAAAGGTACAAAATAAATAATCAAAGATAATGCAGTCCAGATAATTATAGGTAATTCAGTACCTACAGGTAATCACAGGTACCTAATATGTAAGTCAAGCTGTCACGGTTATTTCAGATTTTCAATTCCGTAAGCCTGATAAGAGTAATTACCTAATTAGTGTGTCAAATTTCCATGAGATTTTATAATCCTTTGAGGTGTTTTAACATTAGGTCTGGTGTATTTTGTTTCCATAAGGTATGAAATTACCTACTTTGTTTGGACATTAATGTAGGTACATACCTAGGGTAAGTGTACCATTTATTCGCCCACCTAAAAAACGTACCATTTATTGGCCCACCTGCCAACATTTATTTTTCTAATTTTTGTTTTTATTAAATTACAATTTTTGAATAGCACTGGTTCGCTAGCAGTTTTTAAGCCCTTTCTTTTGATGAAATTGGATCTTGAAAAAGTTCGTCCAGTTCAGACTTATGTGGCGTATGGTACAGGTGGGCCAATAAATGGTACGTTTTTTAGGTGGGCGAATAAATGGTACACTTACCCTAGTCTATTCTGTCTGAGCTCGTAGGAGGTCTTATCGTCCCGAAATCGTACAGAGGAGGACAGGATAGGAGAAAGCCAGCCATTCCGTCACCCTAGGGGCTGATAGTGAACATATTGTGCATTATGTTTTATGTTTCTTGTAGCTGAGACATTTGAGATTCTAGTTATGTCTTATATATCTTACACTCTCACATCATTTGAGAGGAAGGAATTTTGATGTTAGGAGAATGCTCGTCTAGAAAAGTACCTAGAAACACAATGTGACTAGAATATTTATGTAGAATTCTGAGTACATATTGTGTTTTTGGAGCAATCAAGATTTTCAAGTCTATCAGCTTCTTAATAAAAATAGATAACATTGGCACTCAACTCCCATTGAGCTTTGGTAAATACACACCTACTCTTTTGTACCTTTAGGTACTTTGATAAAATGTAAACATTGAACTTTCCTTTTAGTCAATTAAAATTAGGTGATAGATAGTTGGGAATTTGTTTATTAGAAATTTAATTATGTAGGTCCTTTTAAAATGTATTTGTATTCACGTCCTAAATTTATATTATCCCTTTTTTCGCTAGTATTTTTTGCATATGAGGAACAGGCAGTCTTTGGACTGCTAAGGTCATATCAGGCTTTTATGCCACCTCGCTTTTTACTTTTTTTTTAAATAGAATTTCATTTCATCAGTTCCTCAATAAAATTGTCCTTACGAGGCTGAGTGCACGCCGAAATAGCCAGTAACACGTCTTGACTCAAATGGTCACCTTACCAGATATCAACCACGCGCAATGTTGCTTAACTTGAGATCTATTGGGAACTATGTGCTATAGCCGCTGCTGGCTACCAACGACAAAAATGTTAAATGTCCATGCTTTTGCAGCTTCTAGTAAAAACGTAGTTTTTTTGGCATCCATCTTATTTTTTCTCCATTAAGTATCATGTTTTAGAAACTTCATTTCATCAGTTCACCACAAATCATTTCGGTACACCTACCTAGCGCACATAAAGAAGTTGAGATTTTTTCCCTTTCTTTTTTAATTAAAAGTGAAAACTTCACCAGCAGGTGGTAGTGAAACATTTTCCACAGCTCGAAACAATAACATACGAACAAAAATAATTTACTCTTGTTTTTCGGGATTTCGTACGTTTTTGCTTTTGTTAAATAGAATAATTAGGTATAACCGTGTAGATAGGTCCATTGTTATGGAGAATATTTCACTGCCCCAAACTTTTCATTTTCAAAAGTTCAAAGGCCTGGCAATAGGAAAATCATGGACGGTACTTGAAGGGTATGGATTATGGAAGGTGAAAAAGATTCCACTATCTTCCAGAGAAGTAAAAAAAAAAACATGGGAATTTTTCGATCTATTTTTAAAGGGGATGACATAAAATGAAATGAAAATCTACGATTTTTTTTACATTCTTGATTGCAAGATTTTCAGCAATTTGATTTTGATGGCAGATACCCATTTCATGTCTAGGTTCAAAGACACTTAGAACATTTTTCTGTAATTGCGTAGTTACCTTAGTTTTTTTGGCATCCATCTTATTTTTTCTCCATTAAGTATCATGTTTTAGAAACTTCATTTCATCAGTTCACCACAAATCATTTCGTTTCACCTCGGTACACCTACCTAGCGCACATAAAGAAGTTGAGATTTTTTCCCTTTCTTTTTTAATTAAAAGTGAAAACTTCACCAGCAGGTGGTAGTGAAACATTTTCCACAGCTCGAAACAATAACATACGAACGAACAAAAATAATTTACTCTTGTTTTTCGGGATTTCGTACGTTTTTGCTTTTGTTAAATAGAATAATTAGGTATAACCGTGTAGATAGGTACATTGTTATGGAGAATATTTCACTGCCCCAAACTTTTCATTTTCAAAAGTTCAAAGGCCTGGCAATAGGAAAATCAGGGACGGTACTTGAAGGGTATGGATTATGGAAGGTGAAAAAGATTCCACTATCTTCCAGAGAACTAAAAAAAAGGCAAACATGGGAATTTTTTGATCTATTTTTAAAGGGGATGACATAAAATAAAATGAAAATCTACGATTTTTTTTTGCATTCTTGATTGCAAGATTTTCAGCAATTTGATTTTGTTGGCAGATACCCATTTCATGTCTAGGTTCAAAGACACTTAGAATCTTTCTGTAATTGCGTAGTTACCTTTAACTGCGAGCAAAAAAAATTTTTTTTTGAATTCGGGGTTTTCTTTATAAGCGGGAAAAAAAAAAAAAAAAAAAAAAAAAAAAAAAAAAAAACAAAAACAAAAAAAAAAAACAAATCTTATTAAAACTTTTAATACATTCAGAAAGCTCTTAGCTCTCGGGCCTTGAACTTTGGGTTAGCTAGGTAGAATAGATAGGTACCTATGTTTGTTTTTCAGTTCACTGCAAAAGAACTTTTTCCTGCGAAAAATAATGTTGAAATTAGCCGTCTTTTGTATTAATTATAAAACAATACCTCGGTATAATCCAAAGGGAGGTCTCTCCTCGTCTTCATATTTTTTCCCCCATTGTGAACTTCAGCGTAGTAAAATCGGGCGAACTTTTTCCTGCGAAAAATAATGTTGAAATTAGCCGTCTTTTGTATTAATTATAAAACAATACCTCGGTATAATCCAAAGGGAGGTTTTTCCTCGTCTTCATATTTTTTCCCCATTGTGAACTTCAGCGTAGTAAAATCGGGCAAGGAAGGAAGGGTAATTTCATTTCTATTGTGAATGAGAGTACTCGCACACCTGAGGAGGTAAATATTAACTGTGTTGGATTTCGTTTCACTACAAAAGTTTCGAGTGCTGTCTTTCGCAGACCCCCATTTGATATGAGTTGTATCCATTTTACAGTTGCATCCATTTTTTTTAAAAAAAACAAACCCTGGCTGAATCTACTGAAGAAAGCACTTTAAATTGGTAAAGAAATTTAAATTTGACTTCCTTTCATCTTCCTATGAATATTATTGCTGGCCTACTAAGAACTTTAAAAAATTACATCTTAATTATTTTTTTTTTTTTTTTTTTTTAACAAACTCTGGCTGAATCTACTGAAGAAAGCACTTTAAATTGGTAAAGAAATTTAAATTGGACTTCCTTTCATCTTCCTATGAATATTATTGCTGGCCTACTAAGAACTTTAAAAAATTCCATCTTAATTTTTGCATTTACATGACCAAACAAACATAGATTTGCCCTAGGAAAATAAATTACATACTACCTATATTTGTTTGCTTTTTTCCTCACAGGATCTGTTTCCTTTGCTCTTGGCCACTATTCTGGTACACTCGGATCCCGCCCAGAGGGAAACACTCATACAAGTCCTATTCAATACTAAGAAGAGACCAAATGATGCTGAGAGAAAAATCATCGTAGCCGGTAAGAGACAGTAAACAACCTGTTGCAAGGTCTGTTGTAAACATTATGTATTGTATTATGTTAAACCCATAAAATACACGAGACCTTGTTTAGACTGCTGGGGTAAAGGGACTTTTTAGTCTCATTCGAGCAGGATAAACAAGGTATATTCTATTCTATGTATTCTATGCTATTCTAACTCTCCAAAGTTTTATCATTCCAACGTCTAGCGTCTGTTAAGACTGCTGGGGTAAAGGGACTTTTTAGTCTCATTCGAGCAGGATAAACAAGGTATATTCTATTCTATGTATTCTATGCTATTCTAACCCTCCAAAGTTTTATCATTCCAACGTCTAGCGTCTGTTGAATGAGTAGGTTAGTTCAATAGTAAATTTAAGAAAATTGAACAAAAACTATGGGAGTTTCAAGAATTTAATGAATTCATTAATTACAAAAACTGATTTTACTGAATGTGACTTACGTATTATTTACATACTGGATGGTAACATTTTTGGATATTGAATGAAAGTAAGTTGTTGTTGTTGTTGTTGTTGTTGTTGTTGTTGTGGTTGTTGTTGTTGTTGTTGTTGTTGTTGTTGTTGTTGTTGTTGTTGTTGTTGGTGGTGGTGGTGGTGGTGTTGGTGGTGTTGGTGTTGGTGTTGTTATTGGTGTTGTTGTTGGTGTTGTTGTTGGTGTTGTTGTTGTTGTTGTTGTTGTTGTTGTTGTTGGTGGTGTTGGTGTTGGTGTTGGTGTTGGTGTGTTGTTGTTGTTGTTGTTGTTGTTGTTGTTGTTGTTGTTTTTGTTGTTGTTGTTGTTGGTGGTGGTGTTGGTGTTGGTATTGTTGTTGTTGTTGTTGTTGTTGTTGTTGTTGTTGTTGTTGTTGTTGTTGTTGTTGTTGTTGTTGTTGTTGTTGTTGTTGTTGGCTTGTTGTTGTTGTTGTTGTTGTTGTTGTTGTTGTTGTTGTTGTTGTTGTTGTTGTTGTTGTTGTTGTTGTTGTTGGTGGTTGTTGTTGTTGTTGTTGTTGTTGTTGTTGTTGTTGTTGTTGTTGTTGTTGTTGTTGTTGTTGTTGTTGGTGTTTTTGTTGTTGGTGTTGTTGTTGTTGTTGTTGTTGTTGTTGTTGTTGTTGTTGTTGTTGTTGTTGTTGTTGTTGTTGGTGTTGTTGTTGTAGCGGCTTTAACTATAGCTGAAAGGTGATGACAAAATAGATCTACTTTGAAAAAAAAGCCTACCATGAGAAAAAGAGTGAGGGAGGTCTACTAGAAATACCTACCTAGATACGTGTATCAACATACCGATGAATGGTGGTTAAACACAGAATGGTATGGTGGTTTCACACAGAAACAACGGTTCTTAGAGCAGTTTTAACGAGGTAGAAGCGAGAACTTCCCTATCTAAAGGAAAAACGAAGTTTGAGTGTAAAAGGCATCCATTCGTAATTTTTTTGTAGCCAAAATCGAATGTCAGCTCAAAAGTAATCTCTCTAGGGCTGATTGAGACCGCAGTCAACCATCGTGAGGACTTGTGCTTGGTCTTTTCAAGCAGAGAGAACCCTTTGAAACTATCAGCTAGCTAGGCTGGTTAGGGTTAGCTGTTCTCCTCTCTGTGTCTAGTCCATCGTGAGGACTTGTGCTTGTTCTTTTCAAGCAGAGAGAACCCTTTGAAACTATCAGCTAGCTAGGCTGGTTAGGGTTAGCTGTTCTCCTCCCTGTGTCTAGTGGCACAGCCAGACGCTAGTCTACTCTCTGTTTAACGTCTCTTAGCTAGACGAGTGGGAAGGGGTGAGTATCGGTAATAATCTTAGGGTGAAGGGGAGTGGGTGGGATGACTTTATTGGGAAGGATTTGTTTGATCCTCAGGTAACGCTGGTATGTTCATAGTGTTGGCTCTCCTCATTGGTTTCTTCATGGTGGTCATTGGTTGCTGGCTCTCGGACAACTGTTGGTCACCCGAGCCCGAACCCTTCCTTCTGATAGCTTAACCCAAGAAAACTCTTTTCTGAACGGGGTACCCCTAGAAAAGAGCCTATTGGATTTCTGAATATATGTAAACCTTTAACCTTTTTGTTTGATCCTCAGGTAACGCTGGTATGTTCATAGTGTTGGCTCTCCTCATTGGATTCTTCATGGTGGTCATTGGTTGCTGGCTCTCCGACAACTGTTGGTCACCTGAGCCCGAACCCTTCCTTCTGATAGCTTAACCCAAGAAAACTCTTTTCTGAACGGGGTACCCTTAGAAAAGAGCCTATTGGATTTCTGAATACATGTAAACCTTTAACCTTTTGTAATTCAATGTAAGGTAAATATCTAACTTGGCATATCATAGTATGAAAATAAACACAGTTGATACAAAATTTGCCTACAAATACGGAGGTGGATGAGAGTTAAAATGAAACAACGGTTGTAACTTTGGCATATCATAGTATGAAAATAAACACAGTTGATACAAAATTTGCCTACAAATACGGAGGTGGATGAGGGTTAAAATGGGAAAAAGGGAATTTCAAAGAACCAAATAATAACCAATGCTTAAACAATGAACCCACCTACTATTTTTTTCGTTGTTGAAATCGTTAAAACTTGTTGAATTCGTTAAATTACTGAGCATACGTAGGTTTTTTCTTCTGAAGAGGTTTGATAGAGGAAGCTGTACCTATCTGCTAAAGTCTTACGTCCCGAAAGCGAAGAGAGAAGGAAAACAGGATAGGAGAAAGACATTTCGAGAACGAACCTTATCCTTTCAGGATAAAATCCACCCCGGTTGGAATCAAACCCGCAACCTAGCGCTTACAAGGGAGACGCGCTACCCTCCAATCGCATAGAAACCTAAATGTTCCGCAAATCCGCAAGTAAAAGATGCACCTCAACAATGTGGTGAGCTGGTGAGATCTGCATTTTCATTTTCGGCCACCTGTTGTTTTTCGTTCGAAAAGTTTTTAAGTCGAAAGAGCTCGCCGTTTCAAACATTTTTTTTTTTTTTTTTTTTTTTTTGAAATTGGGTTATTGAAACTTTTAGGTACAATGTAGTGGTGAAAGCGGTGTTGACTTCGCTTTTCCGCCATGGATTTGAACAATAAATTGATACCTATTTTGTGAATTACAGAAGAAAAAGACATTATTTTCCGTTCTTCCTTAAAACTTACGAGTACATCTGTAAACTTGGTCACCAGAAAGATCCCTTTATGTTAAATGATGGGGTTATCTGAATACTCTTGTAGTTACGTCCTACAGTTCTGTTAGATAAAGAAGGGAGTTGGAGATTATACATTTGTATCAACATGGAGGGCAATAATATTTATCACAGTGTCGTAGCATGGGTATGGTGCTTGGTCATAAGCCGAAAGAGCTCGCCGACAAGCCGGGCGAATATTTTATTCATGATGCAAATTGAAAAACAAATACCTAGGTTCTGTTAGATAAAGAAGGGAGTTGGAGATTATACATTTGTATCAACATGGAGGGCAATAATATTTATCACAGTGTCGTAGCATGGGTTTGGTGCTTGGTCGTCTAAAATTAGACAGTGAAACAACCACTAGTTCTAGCCTCTTTTGTATAAAACGTATCAATACTTTATGAAAACAACTTAAACGTTTTACGCAATGTGGCCCATATTAAAAATCGCTTATTCACCCTGTGATATCGGTTCCCAGATTTCCATGCTCACGCTACGCCACTGACTTACATTACTAATAATAATAATTTCTAAGTACCTACTTTTAAGGATTTATGTTTAAGCTCTACTATTAAAGTTAAGAACGTTAGATAACACCTAGATATCAATATTTTTATACTTAAGAGACATTATTTTACTCGCAAATGACTGTTGGATTTTATCAAACAACCACTAGTTCTAGCCTCTTTTGTATAAAACGTATCAATACTTTATGAAAACAACTTAAACGTTTTACGCAATGTGGCCCATACTAAAAATTGCTTATTCACCCTGCGATATCGGTTCCCAGATTTCCATGCTCACGCTACGTTACTGACTTACATTACTAATAATATATAGTAATTTCCAAGTACCTACTTATAAGGATTTATGTTTAAGCTCTACTATTAAAGTTAAGAACGTTAGATAACACCTAGATATCAATATTTTTATACTTAAGAGACATTATTTTACTCACAAATGACTGTTGGATTTTATGTAAGCCGAAAGAGCTCGCCGACAAGCCGGGCGAATATTTTATTCATGATGCAAATTGAAAAACAAATACCTAGGTAGGTAGGTAGGTAACACGGTGTTTGATTCTCCCTACTGTATAGCATGGCTAGTAGGTAGTAGGTACTGTAACCTAACCTATAGTGCAGGGTGCAGGGGTGGCCATAACGAGCCGCGAGGAATAAGGTCTCATCGTCGATCTTGTGCGGCTCTCTAACCATGGTGCATACTTGTTGATTTTTTTCTTCTGAATAGTATCAGAATTTCCATGAGACTGAATTCCGAAGATTGTAGACCAAAATTTTCAAAAATTTCGCCCCGAATCGGCTTTATAGGATTGCAGCTACCGAAGGTAAGGTTAGTGGCCATCCCTGCTATAGTGTATTTGTAAAATTATGAGAGAGAGAGATTAAGAGACAGACAGAGAATGGGATGAGGAACCTTGTTGGCTTGTTACTAGTCTTGCTAGGGTCAACATAAATACATCAATGAAATAAGACCATAAATAGACTGATTGACTGATAAACTAAAGAAATAGGGAGAGGGGGGTTGATAATTGTTCCTAGGGTCAACTGAAAGAAACCCAAGAATAAGAAGGAGAGAAAGGAAGGAAGAAATTAAAGTGCTTTTCATTTTCATCGCAATCATTTTGTCTATCTATTTTAGTTTTCTCCAACAATTTAGATATTTAGACAGACAAACAAAGATAGAGTCGGTCCATAATTCACTACCCATCTTTTTTACTTACCAACTATTTTATAGCTACCTATGGATAATGTACCTAGAACTTTTTAAATCTAAGTAGGGTTCTATAGTGAAATTGATCCATTAAAAAACTTAAAAGCAATCGTATTTTATATAACAATTTTTCCAATGTGCGAGATTTATGCCACTACCTACTTTTCCAACTTGGCATTGATGAGTTTAATCTTGGCATACTCCATAACATTTCTCTGGGCAGAGTTCAAAGCTGAGGCCGCACTGGCGGGAAAATTACCAATCTGGCTTGTGGTCATGCCCTGAAATAAAACGAGGTTGTTATTTTCTACTGTGAGAAAAATTGCATCCGCAAAAGTCCCAAAGTATTCGCAAAAACTATGCAAGTACCTATGTAGGCAACTAGGCACAAAAAAGAATTGTGTACCTAGAACTTTTTAAATCTAAGTAGGGTTCTATAGTGAAATTGATCCATTAAAAAACTTAAAAGCAATCGTATTTTATATAACATTTTTTCCAATTTGGGAGATTTATACCACTACTTTTCCAACTTGGCATTGATGAGTTTAATCTTGGCATACTCCATGACATTTCTCTGGGCAGAGTTCAAAGCTGAGGCCGCACTGGCGGGAAAATTACCGATCTGGCTTGTGGTCATGCCCTGAAATAAAACGAGGTTGTTATTTTCCACTGTGAGAAAAATTACATCCGCCAAAGTCCCAAAGTATTCGCGAAAACTATGCAAGTACCTATGTAGGCAACTAGGCACAAAAAAAGAATTGTGAAAACGAAAAACTTGTTTAAGATAAAATTTACCCCGGGCAGGAGTCGAACCCGTGACCTAGCGCTTACAGAGCAGACGCTCTATCCTTCAAGCTAACTAAGCTGACATTCATGAGATTCCTCTGTTTTAAGGGGAACAATTTGTATGAGTGCCTGGTATTACATCTGTATATGCAATATGCAACACACAGTTTATGAAATATATAGACATCCACTAATTTTCGTTCTTACTTAATACGTAGCGTAGATCGTAGGAAGGAAAAAGACACAGGTTGTTTAATATTATGAGCTAACTAGGATGGCTCGCAATGGGTTAAGATTACCTGTAGAACGGTCGGGTTAAGACAGGCCACAATGGAGGCAAAGTTCAAAAGGTGTATCGGGCTAACATTATTTTATTCATGAACAATTGTCAAATTTATTAGTTTTATGCTCGAAGGCCACAATGGATGAGGTTAGACCCTCCATAGCTTTAGCTGGTATCTGTTCCAAATTGGTCAGTCCATTGAGAACACAGCCCACAGCAGTCACCTGAGGGAAGCAACCAAACAATGATAGCTAGCTACAAAACAATTTTATTAATTTATACCAGGGATTTCCAACTTCCATGTGTATGCGGGCCACATGCTACATTAGCAGGTACTTCGCGGGCCACATACACAGGTTAAGAGGCCCGTATCCAAGAATTTCGGGGGAAGATGGATGCTCCACATTTTCGGAGTCCACCCCATAGTAAAAGAGCGAAAATGAAGCCCGATGGGGCCCACCCAAAGAGCTTCGCGGGCGACGAAAATGGTCTGGCAAGCCACATACATGTGGTCATGGGACTTTTATTGGTGTCATTATATGTATAACCAATTAAAGTGTAAGTTTGATTACCTGCGTATTGGTCCAGGTAGAGGGATCATTGAAACCTTTGATATCAGTAGCCAAGAGTGCCAATGCTTCGTACACCTCAGCAGGACATCCTTTCAATGTTGACAATTCCGCAGCTGCGTCCCTGTGAATTTGAGTACGATTAACGATTAAATATATTTGGAAGTCATCTGATTTAGATACCCAATAGTCATTCACTTTATACTTTAAATAAATAAATCAGGGCAAAGTTTATAGTTTCGAGTTAAACTTGAAATAGTTATGCGATGAAGACATAACTGTTACCTCCTAATTCTAACTCTAGGCCTGAGTTTAAGGCCCGAGTCTGTAATCTATAATACTAAAATTAACTGGAAATGTCCGAAATTTATTTCAACAGTTAGCTATGGACAAAAGCGGAAAGGGAGAGACACAGGCGGAAAGGGATTTTCTTAAAAATAAATGTCGGCTTACACATGGCCTCTTTGAGGGGAATAGATCCACCATACATAAATATACCCCTATAACTATGACGTCACTACATTTCTCTAGAAAATTCTTCATTTTTTACTTCCTTTTCTCTCGTTTTATCACCTTCATTTGATTTCCTCTGGGACCACATTAAAAGCAATGCTCGACTTCCTTTTCCCTATCCTTCTTTGCATTTATTTCGCCTTTTCGGTGTTCTCTCCTTTGAATGTTTATCATCCTATGGTATGTCCCTGGTTTAGTGAGATTAAGCCCTTCGTTTTCCGTACCTTAGTAGAATATGCCGAAAAAACTCAAAATGTTGTTTCATGTGAATACGAGTATAATGGGCATCAAGGAAAATGGAAAAATAAAAGGACCGACCAGCCCACAGAAAGGAGACTTCCCTCTAGAGTAGGTTCCGCGGACTCTAATTTTAGTAAATTTTAATAATTCTGTGCCTGTTGCTAGGTATGTCTTAGCTCAAGTAAATAATCAGAGGAAGAGAGAGAGAGAGAGAGAGAGATGTAAGAATAGTCTTGGGAAAAGGGAGTCCTGAACATAAACAAGAAAGAAAATTATAATCCTGATGAGTAAAATAAATGAAATATTCTAATTTGAAGTAAAACAAACAAAAGACCAGGAAGAAAAAAAAAAATGAGGAAGCTAAAAAGAAATATGAAAAAGGAAACGCGCGAGGTAAAGGAAATGGGAAGAAGAAGAAGAAGAAAGTAAAACGCTATGGAAAAAGAACAGCAGCAAGTGCAGAACACAAGAAAGAACACAAAAACATATGAAAAGGGAGTCCTGAACATAAACAAGAAAGAAAATTATAATCCTGATGAGTAAAATAAATGAAATATTCTAATTTGAAGTAAAACAAGCAAAAGACCAGGAAGAAAAAAAAATGAGGAAGCTAAAAAGAAATATGAAAAAGGAAACGCGCGAGGTAAAGGAAATGGGAAGAAGAAGAGAAGGAGAGAGTAAAACGCTATGGAAAAAGAACAGCAGCAAGTGCAGAACACTAGAAAGAACACAAAAACATAATTGCCTACATTTACGAGCAGTTCAAAGATACCTTAAGTGAAAGGCCTTGAAGTTATCAAAGGTACTTTGACTTTTTCCTCCCTGCTGATTAAAAGTGAAAGATGAAAATTAATTTTCTTTAGCTGAGCTCTGTTTTTTTCATTTTGTACATTATCGTAAAATGACCACCCACTTCAATCTTATATTATCCTCTACGTCTACTTGTATCTTACTTGTAAGCATCTGCATGAATGGATGCAATTTCCTACCTTAAGTGAAAGGCCTTGAAGTTATCAAAGGTACTTTGACTTTTTCCTCCCTGCTGATTAAAAGTGAAAGATGAAAATTAATTTTCTTTAGCTGAGCTCTGTTTTTTTCATTTTGTACATTATTGTAAAATGACCACCCACTTCAATCTTATATTATCGTTTACGTCTACTTATATCTTACTTGTAAGCATCTGCATGAATGGATGCAATTTCAGTGCTGTTGTAAGCGCATAAAATATTTCGAAGAGCTGCCAAATCATAGCCAGTGAAGTCCTCGGGCGCTTTTCCGCTCCACTGGTCTTGAACCGACTCTTTGAGAGCGAAAAGCTGAGAAAAATGAAGGAAACATCGAAAATTGGATAACACACGTTCTGCTGACCAAATCAAGTGCTTACGACAATAATAGACATGAAATTATTTAGCAGTTCGTCAAATAAGAAGACGTAAATAATTGACAACAGGTATAGCCAGTGAAGTCCTCGGGCGCTTTTCCGCTCCACTGGTCTTGAACCGACTCTTTGAGAGCGAAAAGCTGAGAAAAATGAAGGAAACAACGAAAATTGGATAACACACGTTCTGCTGATCAAATCAAGTGCTTACGACAATAATAGACATGAAATTATTTAGCAGTTCGTCAAATAAGAAGACGTAAATAATTGACAACAGGTATATTAGGAAATAGGTATCTATTTACATACCTACTTCCGAAATATGGTGGTGTAACGAAATCTCAACAAGCCACAAATACTTGGGAACCGGGATTATTCCGCAATGATAGAGAAACAATTTGTATGAACGCCTAATATTGTAACTGTGTATGCAATGAGCAACACACAATGTATGAACCCTCCACGGTACTACAATACCTTATACCTATATCTTTCATTCCAAAATCTTCGTTCTTAGGTACCTCAACTTTTTAATAGCTATCAGATAGGTAGGTATTAGGTCCGCAATGATAGAGAAACAATTTGTATGAACGCCTAATATTGTAACTGTGTATGCAATGAGCAACACACAATGTATGAACCCTCCACTATATCTTGGATTCCGGTCATTCCAAAATCTTCGTTCTTACCTACTCAACTTTTTAATAGCTATCAGATATTATCTTTTCATAGTGATTGTTTATACTTGTGTTGTTACTCACCTGAGCCTGAGATAGATTTCGGTAGGTTCCAAAGGCCGCGATGGTATCAATATCATTGAAGGAAATGTTCTTGAAATCTTGCACCGGTATTCCAGAAATAATCCAGCCCAACACGCGAAGACTTTCATCTGGAATGTTCTCACTTCCACCAAAAAACTGGAAATGAACCAATGCGGACAATGAAGGTAAGTTTGAGCCAAATTGAATCAAAACCGAGCTTCTCACTTCCACCAAAAAACTGGAAATGAACCAATGCGGACAATGAAGGTAAGTTTGAGCCAAATTGAATCAAAACCGAGCAAACATAAAAAAAAAGAGGTTTGATACCTTTAGGTAAAGGAAACTGTAAATTGTAAAAACTAGAACCTTGAAAGGCAGAGGGAAGATAGGATATTATGTCAGACGTTCCTCAAACGAACTTTATCTGTTTAGAATACAGTTCACCCGGGGCGGAAATTTACCCCCAACCTAGTGCAATCTGGGTGCATACAAGACAAGACAGGCAAACTATACTGCTATGTGCTATAAGCTAACAAGGGTTCTCCTCTATGTCAATTACCTCTACAATTAGTTTCCACAGAGCCGTTTCCACATCCAGAGGTAGCTGGTCCTTGCCTAGAAAAACAACACAAGCGTCCAGATCGTTTGCTTCTTTCAAAGCTTTGATGTCCTCTTTGGTTATGTTTTGAAGTGTTCCCAACTTCTTCACGTCTGAGCAAGACGGTGGAGTGGCAGATTGGACTGCCGGAAATGATGTCACTGGTAATCAAGAAAGTTGAAAGATCTACCTAGGTCGGTCGTGAAAATTGGACATATAGGTAGGTACTTTTGCCTGTTTGACTTTGTAGGTATAGGTACAAAGGTTATTATTTAAGTAGCTACACCTATACATGCTTATAGCTTATTGTATAAAAAAACATAAGTTTTAATTATGGATCCTCTGGGATGAGAATCAGTCCATTACTATTATACACAGACAAGATTTTGTACAAAACTATAGAAAAATATCATGATTCATCACTTGGGCTTGGGAATTATTTAGATCCTGATAATATTTATTACAGCCTTACAGGGCGTTTACCTCCTGATGTACGAGACAATACATACTGTTATAATACCTGCGTGTATCTATCTACCTATTAATGATGTCCATTTTCTACCTCTACCCTAACGGAGGTAATAATCTAAGATGTAGATACCAGGTAGGTAGGTACAAGGAGTAAAAATTTATTACGTGCACTGCCGGGCAAACTACCTATACTGCTATGTGCTATAAGCTAACAAGGGTTCTCCTCTATGTCAATTACCTCTACAATTAGTTTCCACAGAGCCGTTTCCACATCCAGAGGTAGCTGGTCCTTGCCTAGAAAAACAACACAAGCGTCCAGATCGTTTGCTTCTTTCAAAGCTTTGATGTCCTCTTTGGTTATGTTTTGAAGTGTTCCCAACTTCTTCACGTCTGAGCAAGACGGTGGAGTGGCAGATTGGACTGCCGGAAATGATGTCACTGGTAATCAAGAAAGTTGAAAGATCTACCTAGGTCGGTCGTGAAAATTGGACACATAGGTCGGTACTTTTGCCTGTTTGACTTTGTAGGTATAGGTACAAAGGTTATTATTTAAGTAGCTACACCTATACAATGTATAGGTGCATGTCATGCTTATAGCTTATTGTATAAAAAACGTAAGTTTTAATTATGGATCCTCTGGAGTGAGAATCAGACAATTACTATTACCTATACACAGACAAGATTTTGTACAACTATAGAAAAATATCATGATTCATTACTTGGCCTTGGGAATTATTTAGATCCTGATAATATTTATTACAGCCTTACAGGGCGTTTACCTCCTGATGTACGAGACAATACATACTGTTATAATACCTGCGTGTATCTACCTATTAATGATGTTCATTTTCTACCTCTACCCTAACGGAGGTAATAATCTATGTAGATACCAGGTAGGCAGTTACAAGGAGTAAAAATTTATTAGTTACAAGGAGTAAAAATTTATTACGTGCACTGCCATTTATAATTTACGTACAGTGGAAAATAAACTCGCAAGTCGGAAATCTCCAATAAGATATTTTTTATTACTGGAAATCCGAATTGCCATCCGTTTTATGATGGTCTGCTTTGAGGATTTCAGTTTATGTGTTCATAAAATATTCATAGGAATGAGCAATGATAATTCCCATTTCCCATTATCGGGTCTATACATATTTATGGCCTTTGGGGGAGGGAGATACATTTTTATGGTCATTTCCGACTGGAAAAATCTAGGTATATGAATGCATTTTTTTTTTATTTTCGCCTACCCCACTTCTAAAGTTTAGTACCCACACCTTTCTCACTAGACAAAAAAAATATTCAGGTGTGACATAAGTTTTGTAATAAATCAGTTTCCACTCATATATTCAGTTCCGAGTCATTAACAATAACCTCCATCAATATCTAGTGAGTTAGGTAATTCGTTTAGTTATCTTGGACAGTTTCATTTGCCAGCTCATGCGGCGTTTTCTATTTTATTTGCATCGATTTGTTCTTGGTTACTTGAACAGTCACCGTCATTTGCAGTATGATCTGATGTTTTAGTCTCTTCATTTAAGGTACCTTGTTCTTGAACACTTGGACTGTTACACTCATGGTTTTCACTCTCAGTTTTTGAGCTGTCCATTTTGTTTGCGGGCTCATCAATTTCTTGAATATTTGAATCGACAAATTTAAAGTCAATATTTGCATTTTTCACTTGTTCAAGTTTCGTTCCATTATTTGAATCGTCCTGTTCGTCTTGATTTAAGGTACCTTGTTCTTGAACACTTGGACTGTTACACTCATGGTTTTCACTCTCAGTTTTTGAGCTGTCCATTTTGTTTGTGGGCTCATCAATTTCTTGAATATTTGAATCGACAAATTTAAAGTCAATGTTTGCATTTTTCACTTGTTCAAGTTTCGTTCCATTATTTGAATCGTCCTGTTCAAGGGCAGTTTTGTTTAGCGATTCTTTATTTGAATTTTCCCCATCTTGGTTAGAAAAATCTACTGTCGATTTGAAAGACTCCTTTGAACTAATAAGGTGACAAACCATGGCTTTGGGTGTCATCTCAAACATTTGTATAGTGTTCGGTATGCTACAGTTGAAATTGTAAAAGCTCAAATTTGGTCTACTGCTTTTACTGTTGTCCTCGTTAACGCCATTTTCGACGTTTTCACTGTTTATCTCGCTTTTGTTTGACTTTTTGAACACACAGCAGCAACTATTGTCCATCAAAGCATTTTGAGTTTTTAATATTCTTTCCTGTGTGACTTTGACAAGATCTTGATTTTGTTTAATTTCTTCATGCCTCCGTTTTATTTCCTCCTGGTTGATTTTAATCTGTCCTATATTTGCTCTTATTTCTTCTTGATTGCTTTTGATTACACCTTGAGTATCTTTGACTTGGAGTAGAATTTTTTCCAATCTCTTGAGATTATTTTGGATTGTTCGAACCCGCTTCACCTATAAAATAGATCAGGAGTGAAAGGTTATAAAATATAGAGCATTAGATATTTTTCCAATTGACGCCCGCCACCTAAAAAGTATGAAGATACCTACTAGATTGAATATTCCTTTTCTCTCGTTTTATCACCTTCATTTGATTTCCTCTGGGACCACATTAAAAGCAATTCTCGACTTCCTTTTCCCTATCCTTCTCTGCATTTATTTCGCCTTTTCGGCAATATAGAGCATTAGATATTTTTCCAATTGACGCCCGCCACCTAAAAAGTATGAAGATACCTACTAGATTGAATATCCTATTTCAACATAATACAAGTAGGTATAGGTACCTATAAGTACTTACCAAGAACCAATAAGATTTGTAAGAATCATTGAGCAGTACGGAGTGCCTCATGACCGTTTCCTCTAGTTCCGCCACCCTCTCGGACAAATCCATACTAAAGTCTTCACCATTGTGAGACGAATAATAAAAGTTTTCCACCTTATCAAGAGCTCTCAACGCCTCTGCAAAGTTTCTGTTCAGCAATGATCCAGAAGGTGTAATCTTTATGTTTGAACTCAGTTGTGTTTCATTATCATTCGACTGATTGTCAGCTTTTTCATTGTTGGAACCTTTGATTTCATTTGCAATTTTCGAACACTGGTTCGAGATAATATCCGTTAAGCGTTTGAATCCATCTCCAAATAATTCGACAAAAGCATGAACATTACATAAATCATAAAACCCTTCATCAGAATTTTCATTGTTTTCAGTAATGGTGTCATGCATTGATAGTGATGGGTCGTTCCGCATTCTAAGGATACTCTGATAGAGGTTTCCATTGTAATCTCGATTTGTTTTCGCCGGATGAACACTTTTTACATCTCTCTTAATTGTTGGACTAGTAACGGTGTCAGTAGATGAGTTATGAATATTAGAATTGTTTGTTGTGCTATTGAACTCATTGTTACTGGTACTGGCAAGCTGAATTTCATCAGATCTAGACATTTTCCGGTCTAGATTATCAGATGTATGAAAATACTTACAGATTAGGTTTGTGGGTTAAATTAATGTAAGTACTTGGTATGTTTTGTAGTGTGTCGTGTTGGACTTTTTTGGTGCGTAGTTAAAATTGTGAATGTGAAGGTTTGTGAAGTGGAGATACTGTTAATGAGATGGCTGCTGTAAAATTTGAGAGTAATAAATGAGGTTGGCTCTAAAGCTGTTGGTTCTAAAACCGACCGACGCGGCGCGACCAAGTCTCCCGTACACGAAGTGGGCAAAACCTCTCCATAATTTTCACGATTACCCTTTTTGCCGTCTGGTCTAGCCAAGAGAACACAAACAGTTACAATATGAGTAGGTATTAGGTACCTAGTTACTTATCTAGCACGAATTCGTAGGTACATAAAAAAAAAAAACTTACCCAGAACCACAGCAGTAAATAGCATGATACGCCAAACTGCCATAGTAGGTACTGACGAATTAGATCTCAACTCAAAAGAATTAAAGTAAAAATTAGGTATACCTATAATAGGTTAGTATAGGTATAGGTACCTAGCTTTAAGTGACCGTGTGACTTGTTATAGGTGCTCTATGTTATGAAATGCTTAGTTCTGAGGTACTAACGGTACTGAAAACAAAGGTACTGGAACTACTAAAACTACCTATCTACTTGACATTTAGGGTTAGGTACTCACCTCTACCTATGAACTAAGGCACATGCCAAATCAGCCAAATGTCCATCCCAACTTTAGCTATGTACCTATCCAGGTGCATTGTTCCGTAAGCAATTTTTTTGTAAATATCAGGGTCCACCGTGCTATGCTACAGGTATGACCTTCGAAAACTTACCTACTTATTGCTTGTCCACAACTGGGACCCATGGACCGCATAGACCATTGACCCTAGTCTAGACCCTGAACTATCGACTCCTGCCGAAATCATCAACCTTCTTTTACATTGAGTAGCATGGTTTGTTCATTTCCTCTTGGGTCGGGACTAGGCTATTGTCGAGGGTCAGGGCTCCGTTGTAGAAGCCTACTTAGAATCAGGGACTGAAAATTTCAGCTAAGCCTAGTTAGCTTGGAATGTAGCGCGTCTGCCTTAAGCCTGATTCACACTATAGTGCCAGTCAAGGTCCAGTCACGGTCCGGTAACTTGACTCCCCCAGGAATCGAACCGGGTCTCCCACATGCAAGGCGAGTGCAGTGATAACTACACCATGGGAGCTGATGCTTAGTTTGTTTAATATTGACCTCTATATGACAAGAGAAAAAGAAGAAGACACCTTAGGACCACTGATCTAAATGTAAAAAAAAATAACTTTATTTTCATATCTGATATTTCTCAACTTAACTTGCTCTCTTTATCCTCAGGTTTCAAATCAGAATGGGCCACAGTGAAGGATGAAACACTCTACATAGGAGGTATGGGCAAGGAATGGACCTCCACAACTGGGGAATTTCTCAGCTATGATCCAATGTGGGTGAAAGCAGTGTCCAACACTGGTCAAGTGATGCATTTGAATTGGACCAGCAATTATATGACCTTAAGGAGATCTTTGAACATTGAGTTTCCAGGTAATAATGATGGGAAAAAAAATGATCTCCAAAAAATGAGCATTAAGAGGGAATTCAGATCGGGTAGGCTGGAGACTGGAGACATATTGTTGACATTGCCAAAAACCAACTAGGTTACAAGTGGCCATGAAGGCAGGGTAAGAGGTAAAATAGAGGGAACTGTAACAACAGAGGTCTGATCGTCCCTAAATGGAAGAAGGCAAATATGATAAGAGGAAGCTAGCCGTTCTGAGAACAAACCTTATCTGTTTAGGATAAAGTTCATCACAGACAGGAATTGAACCCGCTTACAAGGCAGGCACGCTAGACTTCCAGGCCATGAAATGATGCAGATCTTCTATTTACATAAGTGACGTGTTAAGGTAGAAACACACTACCATCACGTCACGTCACGTGAAGTCATGGGGAGTCAGAAAGGTGTAGTTTAATTTAAAGTTTTCCCATAATACTATAGGTAATTTCCTTCAGGACACCCACACTACTATCCATGTAACGTGATAGTAGTGTGGCTGTCCTGAACGTCACGTGACGTGAAACTTTGAACTACATCTTTCTGACTTCACGTGACGTGATGGTAGAGTGTTTCTACCTTTACTGATTGTCTACTTTATTACAACATGAACAAAAAGTTTCGATTCTGACCTTCATCACTTGCGTTTGTCGTCAGGTTACATGATTCACGAGTCAGGTGTATGGAGTGAGTATCATCAGCGTTGGTTCTTCCTACCGAGGCGGAGTTCCCATTTCAAGTACGATGAAGTAACAGATGAGAGAATGGCTACCAATGTGCTTCTCTCGACAGATTCTAACTTTACTAACGTCATGGTAAGTTCTAGGAGCTCTAATTCGTAAGTAGCGATAATTTAGTTCGGTGTACCTACGTGAAATAGACATGGTAAGTCACAATGAAATATAGTAAAATTGACTCTAAATCTTGCGAAAGTATCTCGTTTTTTTCTTTTTTTTTCCAAGCAATCTAAGTGGTTCTCGAGAAATAACTCCTTACAAATTTCATCAGTAAATGGTATCTTCAAGTTAAACTGATCCCAAGGGCAAGGTAAACCTTTACCCTTATCAAATGGAGTGTGCCGGAAAGCATGTGAACTCGACCCTCTGTGAAAGACTTTGTAAAGGTGTGTCCGCACATAGTCGATTGATGTCGACTGAACTGTCCACATTGCCTCAACAACATAGAATCGCCTCGTCGATCGACGGCCCGTCGACTATGTTTTGGACACACCTTAACATAACATCCACACTGCCTCGATTCACCATAGATTCATCTCGCCGACTACGTTTGGACACACCTTAACGCCTCTTTTTGTTCACTCACAGGTTACCTACATAGGAGAAGTGATACCCACGCATGGATATTCGAGTTTCTTTTTTTACGTAAATTCAAAAAATTTCTCTGGGGGGGGGTAAAAAAAAAAAAAAAAAAAAAAAAAAAAATCCAATTTTGTAGCTAACTACATCAGATTATTAAGGATAACCAGTCAATAATTACTTTTACAAACAAGCAAGTCATGATACTAATACCATATTTTTCTTCTGTTTCAGATCAATCATATGTCAATAATCTATCAAACTTGAAAAAATTAAAAGGGATAGCAGAAATGTATGGTAATAGTATCAAAAGTAATCTAAATGACTACCTAATGAATTGAAACTAGTCTTTTAGATCAAATAAAAAAGAAAAAAATAATTTTTAAATTAGTTAACATGATCTCATTTTAAAATCATAAAATTTTTGAGATTCAGTATTTTACCTAGATACATACCAAATAAATTAATTTTACCTCCTGAAGGAAACTACCAACTGTAGATTGAAATAAAAGAATAAATTAAAATGTCTGCTAATGGTGGTATGAATCCATTATTGAAGGAATGGGGGGCCTCATTCAAAGCTCCTACTGTGTATAGAGTTAGCAACGGTACACTTAGGATACAAGTGCAGTTAATGAGCCTCATTGCATTTGCTGGATTGTTTGCTCTGATCTTGTGTGTCTACTATTCACATTCCACATACAATCATGTACCAGCTGGATTTGGACCTTACGAGTCTAATATTTATTTGAAGAGTTTGGGCAAAGGTTTAATGTACAATAACACATACCCATTGACTCCACCTGTGCAAACTGCTCAGGGTATTCAGTATAGAATAGGTAAGTATAAATTATAAACTATTCATAAATTACCTACATCATTAGATTTGTATCCATCAAAGTTTTTAATCAACTGGTCAAATTCATGATTTTCTTTTCAAATTGAGTTGAACTTATCACTCAAGAAATAAGTAAATAAACGTGTTAGTATAATTATCTGAATTATTCCCAGGTTCTTTCGGGATAGGGCTGAAAAGCCCCTTTACAGGCCTTTAATATAGGCCGGGCTTCGCCCGTCTCTCCGACACGCTTGATCCAGGATTATTTACTAGGGTTACCTGGATCTCATTAGTAGGGTTGCCCGGACTTTTCCGTGTTAGTATAATTATCTGAATTATTCCCAGGTTCTTTCGGGATAGGGCTGAAAAGCCCCTTTACAGGCCTTTAATATAGGCCGGGCGTCACCCGTCTCTCCGACACGCTTGATCCAGGATTATTTACTAGGGTTTCCTGGATCTCATTAGTAGGGTTGCCCGGACTTTTTTACTTTAGGAACAGATGAAAAGGAGGGAAATGGTACTATGATATACAAAATGGTTTGTAAACTCTAAACTCTGGGATGGGTAAACTTAGCTAATTTTAATACAAGTACTAGTATGCCTAGTACATAGTAATATGTGCGGCCTACTTTTGATGGCTGGTCCATGTTGTAAAATTTCTAATGGAACGTAGATAGTTAAAGTTGTTTTACCATTGGTTGAATGTTAGGTGTTTATTTGGTGAAGCCTTAAATTTGGGAAACTTCAAATATCTTTCTCTTTTGTGGATAATTTCAAATTATTTACTTGTGGTTCAAAATACATTCAAACAAAATCTTGGTGTTCTATGTACCTAATAGGTACAGAGAGAAAAACCGGGGCTATTCCATCATAAATTTGCATTTAACATCATTTCTTTTGTATACAAATTACGTATCCACCAGGTTGCTTGAAAAAGTAAACAAATATCTGCATCGAAGGCGATCCCTAATCTCTTATAAACAAACGTTTAGTTGTCATTCCAAAATTTGGTTTCACCAATTTTATTAGTTGTAAAACCGTTCGTTGTAGAAAGTTCATAGTGTAGTGTTTTTGAAAAGTGTGGAATAGATATTGTTTTTTAAAAAATCGCAGAGTTGTGGGGAAAAAGTTCGATTTTTTACAATCGAATGAATCGAAGCTCATTGAGACAAGTACCTACCTGAAGATAAATCAAAAATACCCATGTACATGATGTACAACTTCGTGGTCTACTAAACGAATAGTCCATGCTTTTTGAAAGCACTATAATGTTTCTGATGTTGTTCATTCTATTTGACATAATCTGTGATAAATTAAACTAATTTTTGCCAGAAATAATGTTCGGTGCAAGCAATGTGTTGTTATTTTTGATCAAATTTCCATCATATGGGATAGTGAAAAGCCCACAGTGCTGAAATCAGGCTATGGTCTCAATGGAAGAGGCATGGAACTATCTGAGTTAGTTGTGTTTGATGGAAAACTCCTCACGGTTGATGACAGGACGGGAATTGTTTATATTGTAGAAAACAATATGGTTATACCTTGGGTTGTACTCATGGATGGAAATGGACAGTCTCCTAAAGGTACCTACCTACATATTAATGTCATGTTTAGTTCAGTGGTAAGGTAACACGGCATATTTTATTACAGCCTAGCGCTTACAAGGCAGATGTGCTACCAACCAAGCTAACTAGGCTGGCTCAGCAGGTTTAGTTTGTTTAATGTAATGTAAATGTAGTTTCTTTGTGTTATTGGATTTTTCCCAATATCTCAATAATCCTGGTGAGTCTACACAAAATAAATTCGTTCCAATGTTCTATTTTCAAAGTGATCTTTTCTTACTACATTAGAACTCCAACTCAACACTACCAACCAAGCTAACTAGGCTGGCTCAGCAGGTTTAGTTTGTTCAATGTAATGTAAATGCAGTTTCTTTGTGTTATTGGATTTTTCCCAATATCTCAATAATCCTAAAATCCAATATTTACCTACCATGCTGGCACCAGTCGCTATGTGTCATAGCTACTCATTTTCCTCACGAGGCTGAGTGGGCCCCGCAACAGCCAGTCACGGAATCAATCATTTGCACGATACAAATTTCTTGACTCCCCCAGGAATCGAACCGGGTCTCCCACATGCAAGGCGAGTGCAGTGATAACTACACCATGGGAGCTGATGCTTAGTTTGTTTAATATTGACCTCTATATGACAAGAGAAAAAGAAGAAGACACCTTAGGACCACTGATCTAAATGTAAAAAAAAATAACTTTATTTTCATATCTGATATTTCTCAACTTAACTTGGGCGAGTGCAGTGATAACTACACCATGGGAGCTGATGCTTAGTTTGTTTAATATTGACCTCTATATGACAAGAGAAAAAGAAGAAGACGCCTTAGGGTCACTGATCTAAATGTAAAAAAAAAGAACTTTATTTTCATATCTGATATTTCTCGACTTAACTCGCTCTCTTTATCCCCAGGTTTCAAATCAGAATGGGCCACAGTGAAGGATGAAACACTCTACATAGGAGGTATGGGCAAGGAATGGACCTCCACAACTGGGGAATTTCTCAGCTATGATCCAATGTGGGTGAAAGCAGTGTCCAACACTGGTCAAGTGATGCATTTGAATTGGACCAGCAATTATATGACCTTAAGGAGATCTTTGAACATTGAGTTTCCAGGTAATAATGATGGGAAAAAAAATGATCTCCAAAAAATGAGCATTAAGAGGGAATTCAGATCGGGTAGGCTGGAGACTGGAGACATATTGTTGACATTGCCAAAAACCAACTAGGTTACAAGTGGCCATGAAGGCAGGGTAAGAGGTAAAATAGAGGGAACTGTAACAACAGAGGTCTGATCGTCCCTAAATGGAAGAAGGCAAATATGATAAGAGGAAGCTAGCCGTTCTGAGAACAAACACAGGCTTTAGACTCAGCGATTCGACTTTTTGAGCACTGGTTAACTCGTTTTAATGTAGGTAACAGGACTATTGACAAATAAGCATGTAAATAGTCAATCCTATATGATTTTTAACGCCGAACCGAATGGTGCAACTTCTAACACTATTGGACTTGCAGTTCAAAAGTTACGGGTTCGATACTCCCCTTGAACATGCACTCTGTAAATAAGATCTCCATAAATAAATCCTGGACTTGCAGTTCAAAAGTTACGGGTTCGATACTCCCCTTGAACATGCACTCTGTAAATAAGATCTCCATAAATAAATCCTAAAAAAAAGCGAGAAAAAGCACAACATTTCTGTAAATAGTGTTATGTAAGCAATATCGAATTTATTTGTACTTATAACTATGTTAAGGAAAAGATTGACTGTGACTTGATACATCTAGCATCAATCTTTTTTTCATGTAGGTAAATCTTAGTGGGTATTGGAATAAAATTATTTGTTAGTTTTTTAGTAAGTAACTTTCTTCAAATTCGTGGTAGTATATTAATCTACATATTATGTATTAGATAGCGAAAGAAGAAATCATAATAAATACATTTTAAGGAGGAGGAGAGAATTTTCAAGACAGATACCCCTATCATTGTCCTAAGATTAAATAAAACACGAACATAATCGGAAGTCCAATCATCCAAAGTGTACGTACCTAGATTTAAAGTCAAACCTAACCTCACAATATTTTTACATATGGTCCACATGGACTTTGGTTATTTATTTAGGTCCGGGTCACTCCGGGTCCACAAAGTTCGATTCAAGTTTATCTCTCGGAGTTCAATTACATATGGTCCACATGGACTTTGGTTATTTATTTAGGTCCGGGTCACTCCGGGTCCACAAAGTTCGATTCAAGTTTATCTCTCGGACTCACTTTGAGGCCCCGGGGGTTATTCATCCAACCAAAGAGATTCAAACTCCAGGGAACAATCGAGGACATTGTACTCAAATATGAAGAGCAGAGCCGAAAAATATTGATTAGGTACCTATTTCGGTATGAATTTTACGAATACATCGATATATCGCGACCAAAGAGATTCAAACTCCAGGGAACAATCGAGGACATTGTACTCAAATATGAAGAGCAGAGCCGAAAAATATTGATTAGGTACCTACTTCGGTATGAATTTTACGAATACATCGATATATCGCGAAGATAATTAAGTCTAAGGGATTGTTTGAACAAATTATTATACAAATGATAAAAGAGCTCTTGTTCGGGGATTTACTTTCGGAAAGGCAGAAAAGACACTGATAAGAAACTTAACAAAGAGGTGCTCTATTTAACTGTTGACATTATGACGTCAAATCTCAAGCTAACAATCCGAACAAAGCTCTTGCTTATACAAGTCCTGAGGTACCTACTCACTTTTTCCAAATTTTTTGATTACCTAACAATCATCAAACCTTGGTCTGTAAAAAAAAACTAATCGATCAACAACACTGGAACTGTTGTCCTATTTACTACCAAATGAACTCCACAGAAATTCAAAATCCCAGTCATTATTCCAAAATCCAGTGTTGATTGAAAAGCTGAGCCTTCGAAGTCACACAAGAGACCCAGTGCAGTCGATAATTTTTGCAGATCTCTTTGCAAACAAAATTAGCATCGCGAACTGAACTCTTTAACGTTATTTGAGGAAAACTCGTTTCTGCACGTGCACAGAAACGAGTTTTCATTAAATAACGTTAAAGAGTTCAATTAACGGGACGCTAATTTTGGTTGCAAAAATTCGCTGTTATTTTGTTTCAATATACTCACCAGTTGGGCTTCTTCAGGCCATCCTTGGACTGCCAGCACAGGTTGTGTTTATTGGCCAAGATGGCTCCTGTCACGGTTGATCCATTATTACCTCCCCATCCTATTAGCATCACCCCAACTTTGGACACCTTCCTCTGTGTTCGAATGTTAAGAACACTTGATGTGGGTTTACACTGAAAAAAGGAGGAAAGATAGGATTGGATTGAATTGAATATACCTACCCTGTTTATCCTGCTCGAATGAGACTAAAAAGTCCCTTTACCCAAGCAGTCTAAACAAGGTCTCGTCACTCGTGTATTTTATGGGTCTAACAGCATAATACATAAAGGTTTATATCAAGCAACTGAAGGATGGTAATGCTTACGGCTCAAGTACGAGTGGTGTACACGTGTCGTGAGATTTTTAAAAGGGAAAGCTAAGACCAGGGGTGGCCATAACGTAGCTCGATCTTGTGCGGCTGTCTAATCATTGTTCCTACTTGTTGAAAAAATTCTCTGAAGATTAGAATTTCCATGAGACCGAAATCTAAAGATTGTAGACCAAAATTTCCAAAAATTTCTCCGACTGCGTGGCTCACCCCGAATCGGCTTTTTGGGATTGCGCCTCCCGAAGGTAAGGTTAGTGGTCACCCCTGCTATAGACCCACATACAGCCAATCTGCTGGTGGTTTTACCCTGTGTCCATACATAATCGACGCCGTCGATCGACGAGGTGAAGAGGTGAATCTATGTTGTCAAGGCAGTGTACGGTCGACGGTCGATCGACGGCGTCGACTATGTGAGGACACAGTGAATCGGCTTTTTGGGATTGCGCCTCCCGAAGGTAAGGTTAGTGGTCACCCCTGCTATAGACCCACATACAGCCAATCTGCTGGTGGTCTTACCCTGTGTCCACACATAATCGACGCCGTCGATCGACCAGGTGAAGAGGTGAATCTATGTTGTCAAGGCAGTGTACGGTCGACGGTCGATCGACGGCGTCGACTATGTGAGGACATAGCTTTACAATCCAGGTTAAATAGTATGAAAGGCTCAGTACTCAGTATTGTGAGGACATTTGAGTAAATATGTATGTCATGAATCTTTGTGGTAAGGCAGAGAGCTTTCTCACAACTTTGTGGGTATCACAATATTACATGTCTTTCATTTACTCAACCATCATATTTATTATCGCTCGTCTCTTCGACTTGTAATGCCGCCACTGGTCGCTACTCGATTAAAGTAGCTACTCCATTGTCCTCACGAGGCTGAGTGCACCCCGAACTCCAAGCACAGAGCCAAAAAAAACCTCGGCCCCGCCGGGAATCGAACCCGGACCTCCTGGGTGCAAGCCTAGTGTGATACCCACTCGGCTAAATATGTATGTACTTAAATGAGAAGCCACCAAAGGCGGCATTACCAGGGTAAGGAGAAACTTGAAATACAGTTCATTGATTTTTTTTTTAATTTTATTTTATTTTCAAGATGAGTGTTCCACCGCCGTTTTTATTTCGTAGCAATGAAACAACTGCTCCATTACACGCATGTGGCCTGTGTCGTAGCATATGTATCCCGTAGTATGCCTCTCATCAGATGGGCGAGAAGAAGACACATACTCGCGTCTGTGTCGTAGCATGCCCATCCCGTAGTATGCCTCTCATCAGATGGGCGAGAAGAGACACAATACTTCCCATTTACGGTGTGAGTTAACATGCCCATCCCGTAGTATGCCTCTCATCAGATGGGCGAGAAGAAGACAAATACTTCCCATTTAGGTGCTGGGTCAACACGAGAACCCAGAAAGTAACCCGTTGAAATATTTGCAATCGAAAAACGAGTACAATTTTTTGTCGATGGTGGGATTCGAACCCGGGAGTCCCGGGACCTTCTGCATGGCAAGCAAGCGCGTTACCACTGGACCAACCGTGCCCCCAAAAAGAAGATTAAAAGATTAAGTAGGTACGTAGAATGCTGTAATATTCACAACACATTGTGAAGAGGCTCTCAATTTGATCATAAATAAAGATGTATTAGATGAGGTATTAGCTTAGCCATTATTAACTCTTTAGGTAAACTTTCAACTCAAGTTCTAACTTTTTTCTTCCTTTTTTTAACTCGAAAGCCAACATTGATTATAAATACATAATAATAGGGACCTACTTCATTAGGTACCCCAGGCTAATCAGATAAGTATGATGACATATTACCATGAAGTGGTTTGTGCGAAGGCATGAGGCAGCTAATGGGCTGTGTAATCTTATCACCTCCATCTCTTAATTATAATTTTACAGCAACTGATTTTTTCAATTTTTTTTTAAGGAGTGGTTAAGAGGATTAGACAATTAACTGGAAAAATCTGAAGACTCAGTAACTTTGCTCGTGGTATAAACACTAACATTGCAGTGCCAAAAAAAATTGGACTTCATGCCAAGAGTATAAAGGTAGAAACATAATACTATCACGCAGTGGCGTAGCGTGATCTAAATTCAAGTGTAGGGCGTGTAGGGCTCATGCACAGGTCTACCAAGTCCCATCACAGTACATGCCATGCCATTAATATTTATGGGCATTAGAGTGAACTTTTGAGTTGTATGGCCGCCATACACGCCATACATACACGCTACGCCACTGCTATCACGTGACGTGACATGACAGTAGTGTGTTTCTACCTTAAGATTAAGGTAACTGAGTCTCGAGATTTATCAAAAGTCCCCCGTAGGTATGGATTAAAAAGGATCCCGAAATAATGCAAAAGCTGTTAGATAAAGGTTCGAGGGTACAATTTTCTTCTATTCAATAGGACAATCATGCTAACGATTGGTAGCGATTTTGCATAAAGTATCAAACTTCTTTTAAAAAAAATAGGTAATTGAGAGGCTCATTGAAAAACGGGCGAAAGTCGACTTTCGCCCCCTTTTCCGATTATTGCATTTTTTGATCCGCAATATTGTTCTCCTTCGAAACAAAAACAATCATACTGATAGCTCCTTTTTTCACGGAGTTACACGAGTTTTTGTAAACCAACTCATGTGCTAAGGAATTAGGTATCTTTTCAAATGTCAAAAGCGTTTTCCTCGAAACTCAAATTTTCGACTTTTGCCCTTTTTCCGATCAGCCTCTCAATTAATAACTATCGGATTTTTAGTTATCCACTTACAAAATCATACCTACCTATGAGTACTTTTACAGGTAATTCACTAAACATAGACATTATTTTTCTCCTTACCACATATCTGTCGTTTTCCCGAACAACTGTATTCCTGGCGTATTCATACACCGCTTCGATGGCACGTTCTGTGTATTTTACATTCGGACTCTCCACAAGAACATTCAAATTCTGCGAATTTTTCATTCTTTAAAAACCGTCCGGAACAAAAACTACGAAACAAATAAATCAATAAAATTGCCTATAAGTATAAAATCACAGATTGGAACAAATGTGTTATGAAAATCGGTAAAAATCATACCTACCTATGAGTACTTTTACAGGTAATTCACTAAACATAGACATTATTTTTCTCCTTACCACATATCTGTCGTTTTCCTTAACAACTGTATTCCTGGCGTATTCATACACCGCTTCGATGGCACGTTCTGTGTATTTTACATTCGGACTCTCTACAAGAACATTCAAATTCTGCGAATTTTTCATTCTTTAAAAACCGTCCGGAACAAAAACTACGAAACAAATAAATCAATAAAATTGCCTATAAGTAGGTATCACAGATTGTAACAAATGTGTTATGAAAATCGGTAAAAAAGAAGTACTTTTTTATTTTACTTCGAAAAAAATTGGTAAATATTGACGCCGAGCTCGGAGCAATAATGAACGAAAAACTTTGTACACGGA
Organism: Diaphorina citri; assembly: GCF_000475195.1. Taxonomy (NCBI): domain Eukaryota; kingdom Metazoa; phylum Arthropoda; class Insecta; order Hemiptera; family Psyllidae; genus Diaphorina; species Diaphorina citri. The sequence goes on along the minus strand of NW_007377944.1, from coordinate 14,916 downwards.
ATGACGAAAGTTTGAACACTGAAAGTTTGGTCTGCGTGCGGGGATGCGCAAGGAATGAACTGTCAGACACTCAGACCTGAAACGTCAATATGACTCAACTCTCAGCTTGAGTAAGGCGTTATCATTGGGTTTAGCAACATGTTACAAGTACGCCGTTACAGTAAGAGACCAGCCCGCGGTGATAGCACGTTTAATACATCAGTTCCTGACGGACTACTGAAGTTAAGCAACGTTGCGCGTGGTTGGTATGTGGTGGGGTGACTATCAGGGCAATCCCTGCCCCACTCAAGCTAGGTGTGAGGATATGAGGGGCGTAGCTTGGGGCCTTTGGACTTTGAGCAATTGGGAATAAGAAACGAATGACAATGTGAATAGACCTTTGAACGAAGGCAGGAGGCCTTTTGAATTTGAATAAGTGACAAATTGGAATAAGTAATATACTAAGATCTCTTAACGTGTTAATTATGAATAATTAAGTTAATAAAAGCGTGCGAGCGTGCGTGCGAGCTGCGAGCGTGCGTGCGAATGTTCAATATGAAACGTGACTGCGGTGGCTACGGTCGTAGCCTCTCTCTCTCTCTCTCTCTTATTTTTTATTTATTTATTTTTTTCAGTTGGAATGAGAGTCAGGGATAATGTCAGGAAGACTTGTATTGTGGGCGTGAGTGCCCGGTTGAACGGTTAAAAGGAAAAGAGGTCGCCGCTCTCGGGGATTTTATATCCGGGAGTGGAGACTGTAGGTGCAGCCGGTTTCTCCCCATTTCAGGAGGGCGACCGGGCGCGAAATATCCCCAAGTGTTGGAGGAATCGTAAGAATGTGTGTGTGAGCGTGTAGTATTACCAGTGTGTTTTACATGGTATAAGTATAACCATTGTTTTGTTCTTTCGATCTTCTCTTCTTACTTCCCACATAAGAGTAATGTACATAATACATGTACAATACGTATGTACTATGGTTCTTTCAATCTCATTTTTCACAGAATCGTATTGAGCTCAACTCGGTTTTTAAGGCTGTATGCCCCTACACCCAAGCCTCACAGTGGGATTTTTGTGTATGTACGTACGAACTACGAACAAACTCTTGCCGAAAATATTAGCTACATAAACACTAGCAAGCAAGTCCTGTGATTAAGGCTAGTTAGCTCTGTGGGTAGCCAGTTGGAATGAGAGTCAGGGATAATGTCAGGAAGACTTGTATTGTGGGCGTGAGTGCCCGGTTGAACGGTTAAAAGGAAAAGAGGTCACCGCTCTCGGGGATTTTATTTCCGGGAGTGGAGACGTAGGTGCAGCCGGTTTCTCCCCATTTCAGGAGGGCGACCGGGCGCGAAATGTCCCCAAGTGTTGGAGGAATCGTAAGAATGTGTTTGTGAGCGTGTAGTATTACCAGTGTGTTTTACCTGGTATAAGTATAACCATTGTTTTGTTCTTTCGATCTTCTCTTCTTACTTCCCACATAAGAGTAATGTACATAATACATGTACAATACGTATGTACTATGGTTCTTTTAATCTCATTTTTCACAGCAGAATCGTATTGAGCTCAACTCGGTTTTTAAGGCTGTTTGCCCCTACACCCAAGCCTCACAGTGGGATTTTTGTGTATGTACGTACGAACTACGAACAAACTCTTGCCGAAAATATCAGCTACATAAACACTAGCAAGCAAGTCCTGTGATTAAGGCTAGTTAGCTCTGTGGGTAGGGAGTCTGCCTTGAAAGCGCTAGGTCACGGGCTCGTTTCCCGTCCAGGGTTGATTTTATCCTAAACAGATAAGGTTTGTTCTTCGAACGGCTGGCTTTCTCCTATCCTGTCTTCCTTCTCTCTTCACTTTCGAGACGATAAGACCTGAGCAGCTACAGTCTACTCTAACTAATCTTTTTATATAGCAAGTCCTGCTTACAGGCAGAACTTCACTAGCGTAAGATGCTCTCGTAAAACAATGGAATAATTCTAAAAATAAGAAAATAAGTCTTCACTTGACTAAAAACACAACATTATTAGTGGAAAGGAGTCAGCATGTTTCAGCATCTCATGATGCCATCCTCTTCTTATTTTTAGTAGATATTAATTAGTATTTGACATGGTATCCCGTTTTCAAAGTTTATAATGGAATAATTATAAATTGTATAGAGACAATTCGTGACGTAAAGAAGGAAGTTCTTTATTTAGAACGTGAGATATGCAATTGAGATTTCCACGAGTGGGGTATGCCATGGACCAAAGGCTCTGAATGAGTATGCATTCATGTAGAGATTAAATGTAGCCATATTGTTGACTTTTTAATGTAGTCATTAATTGACCCCCCGTCCCATCCTTCTGGAACCCTCTGTGTGGATGTAAGGTGTCACGTAATAAGCTTAGTGTCCACTGGCAGTAAAACAAACATTGCGCAAGCCATCTTGCGCAATATAATTATCAGTGGACACTTTATGTACCTACCACAAAACGACAGTGAACCTTACAGTCCCCCCCCCCCTTATGAGGCTTCACGTCACTGTTGCTAAGGTTTTTAGTGACGAGGGTTTTACACTATATCCGGCGACAAGCTACGCCCCTCATATCCTCACTCCTAGCTTGAGTGGGGCGGAGAGAGAGAGAGGCTACGACCGTAGCCACCGCAGTCACGTTTCATATTGAACATTCGCACGCACGCTCGCAGCTCGCACGCACGCTCGCACGCTTTTATTAACTTAATTATTCATAATTAACACGTTAAGAGATCTTAGTATATTACTTATTCCAATTTGTCACTAATTCAAAAGGCCTCCTGCCTTCGTTCAAAGGTCTATTCACATTGTCATTCGTTTCTTATTCCCAATTGCTCAAAGTCCAAAGGCCCCTTGCCTTCGTCTTAATATTTGGTCGTATATTACTGTCTCTTACATATTTTGTTACTTGTCTTTTAATTGTTTAATTAATATCAATAAATCGTTATTACTATATTTGTTTATTGTTGAAACAAGAATCAAAGCCTTTATCATTTTCCTTTTCTTCCCCGAGATTATATCACCATACTGCGCTCTAACGACCCTCTGCATTATTCTGCGTCTTCTACGAACCTATCTTCCTACGAGTTAGTTGGACACCTCTTGATATAGGTTTTCGGTTTCTTTGGGTGCACCTTATAGACTCTTGGTCTTTGGCGTTCCCCATTTTAATCGGAAACACACCACGAGCTATATCAATTTGTCACTCTCATTGAAGCTCAACAGTTCATGTTTAAAAGTTAAAGGGTAAAACGAAACGAAAGTAATGCTACATAGGTATTCATAAATCTTTCCGCAATAACTAAGTACAAAATCAACTTATAAGAACCAGTTCCTTGGTACCATACTTTAAAAGGAAAGAAAAGGACTTGAAGTTTTAAAGAATAAAGCAATAAAGTATAATATATCCAACTGGTTTCTACTTGATACTATTTTTATAAAACTATAAAATGAATTAGGTAAGTGGAGAAAACCAAACACTACCCACTAGCACCATAGCTAGAATTACCAATGAAATGAAAGTAACAATGCCCACCAGCAACTTGATCATTATAGTCATAACAACTTCAAAGTCGAAATTATCAAATGCCACAAATCAGAAGAATAAAGTCACAGCAGACACATAAATTGAAACCAATGTGCCTCTAGCCAAACTAAGTGAAACGTAGGAAAATGATAGTGATGTGGGTGAAACATAGCCTCAAGCTTGGTCAGCATTTCTTCTAGGGACTTTACGTTAGGGTTTTCCTGGGAAAAAAAGACCGAAAGAGGAAATGAACGATGCTGATTTGAGTACCGCTGACTCTCTTTTTGAACAAAAGGGGTACCTAACCATTTAGAGGACACGTCAGTTCCCATGGTGTAGTGGACACTGCGCTCACCTTGCAAGCGGGAGACCCGGGTTCGATTCCCGGTGGGGTCAAAAATTTTATCATTCAAATGATTGATTCCGTGACTGGCTGTTGCGGAGCCCACTCAGCCTCGTGAGGAAAATAAGAAGCTATGTGATATAAATGCGCATAGTGACCGGTGCCAGCATGGTAGGTAAACATTGGGTGTTTGGATTATTTATTATTTTATAAATAAATTTTTTCTTCTTCTTACATAATCCTACAATGCTTGCAGTGAGCACAAAAAATTGTGACATAATAACACAAACAAATTGCATTTATTTATTTCGAGATTATTCAAATGACTTATCAGCTAGCTAGTTTTTATAGCACTTAGAATGTACCAATACCCGACGAATAATTTATTGAAGTCTGGGACATGTCATACTTTTTTTTTTTTTAATACTGCTTTTTTGACGGACTAAAAAAAGCACGTATTGCTATTACGTGGTTTGCTCAATCTCATTATATCTCAGCAAAACGGCAAGGTTATACCCTAATTTTCTTCGTGCTTTCATTCGCCCTCTAATGAGATATACCTAGGTAAAAAAAAGTTGTGATCCCTAGCATTTTTTTTACAGAGGTTTGATAGAGGGAACTAAAACTCCTGAGGTCTTATAGTCCCGGAATCGAAGAGAGAAAAACAGGATAGGGGAAAGCTAGTCGTTCCAAGAAAACTCCATTTCTGTTTCTCCATCGAACCCGCGACCTAGCGCTCACAAGGCGCGCAACCCTCTAAGAAAGTCACAGCAGACACATAAATTGAAACCAAAGTGCCTCTAGCCAAACTAAGTGAAACGTAGGATGACGTGAGTGTGGTGTGGATAGATTACATCGCAGTGATAGTAGACATGTGTAACAACACAAAGAAAAATCTTTTAGACAAAGAGAAAATAATGTTCACCCTATCAAATTATGAAAAAGAGTCAAATTAATCGTTCCAAGAAAACTCCATTTCTGTTTCTCCATCGAACCCGCGACCTAGCGCTCACAAGGCGCGCAACCCTCTAAGCTAACTAGGCTTACCGTTTCCCTCTCTACTCACCTGAACCAACTTATCCACCTGTTCTCCAAGTTGTGACGTCACAAGATGCACATCTCTAGCATTGAGTCGGGCCGAGCATGAGCCACACGTCCAGTCAGAATCATTGTCCAGAGGATTCACCGGTAATATCCAGCAGTCCCCTTGATCCTTGTGTTCCTGGGGGCAGACAAATTGTACCAATGTTTCGGTCAAATACTCAAATTTCAACAAGTCAAGAAAAACTTTTCTAAACGCTTCGAAGACGTCCCCTAAAGGGCCTAAAATTGTCTTCAGAAAGTCGAAGAGAGCTACCTTCTTTTTGAAGATAGTGAAGTGACCTGCTGAAGTTCTTGTAGGATGTCAAAATATACGTTCAAACGATTAATAATAAGAATAGATTATGAGGGGTTTGAATCTCATCATTCTCATCAAAAGCGTACCTTTTATGACCACTCATTCGGTTACGGAGGCTAGCTGTTTTGAGCCAAGTGGACTACCACTTGGGCAATTAGTCATGTGCTAAAACATGTAACTTGCTCTTCAGCTCGCTATACCTTTAGGGAGTTGACTGAGTAGTACACTGAAAAGAGTAGTACAGTTATAACACTCACTCACTCACGTTTGATTTCACCAATATTTATTCAGTCCTTGGGACTCCTGTTAAGCTAACAGCCAGTTAAGTTCCATTTAATTTGTATTGGCTTAACAGGGCTGTTAAGCTAACGGGCTGTTTGAGGCTGGAAAGTAGGTTGGTGAAACCCAACATTACTCTTTAAACATCTCAAGTTCAAATTCAACTTACATTCAAGCACTTCATAGCACTGAAGTAAGTGCCTAATTCAGTAGGGTCCGAGCACCGTTCACACGAACAGTTGAAATATTTCGTGATGGCCAAATGTTCACGTCTAGGCTGAGTTCCCCAGAGTGCGTTAGTGTACATGGTGCTTATGTGCGTGTCTCTGAAAACAAATAGTTTAGATTGCATCATGTTAGAGTGCCTGAAGAAACAAAAAACGAGACAACAAAATTCTAATGAGCAGTTTTTCACCGCCTGCCAAGTGTTTCACCGCCGTTTATTTCGTATCAATGAAACAACTGCTACATTAGACGCGTGTGGTCTGTGCCGTGGCATGCCCATCCCGTAGTATGCCCCTCATCAGATGAGCGAGAAGAGACACAACACTTGGGATTTAGGTGCTGGGTCAGCATTAGAACACCAGAGAGTAACCTGTTGTACATTTTTTTTTTTTTTTTTTAATGGAACTTAAGATTGTAAGATTCGAACCCGGGACCTTCTGCATGGCAAGTAAGAGCGTTACTACTGGGCTAATCATGCCCCAAAAAGTCAAAACTTACTTTAGGTTAAAACTTACTTGCTGATATTTACAGAAGCAATGAGATTGGCAACGTTAGTGCCCGGTTCAAACATATACTTGGCGTTAGGCAAACAGTTGTGTTCCATGAGACAAATAACAGAATACAGGCCCTGTGTATATCGGCCTATATCTACACCGTTCACTTCTATCACACCACAGATCCAGTGCAGACACTTAGCAGATGTATCATCCAGAACATCGCCAGGGAGTTTCTCTAGGAAGTTGGAACGAAGATATTTTACGATCGAGTCAATTTCTCTGGAAATAAGGGTAGAATTGAATGGATTATTATGCCTTGTTTATCCTGCTCGAATGGGATTAAAAACTCTGAAAAGTCCGTTTACCCTAGCAGCCTAAAGAAGATCTTATAAATTCTATAGGAATTTTGTATCATCCAGAACATCGCCAGGGAGTTTCTCTAGGAAGTTGGAACGAAGATATTTTACGATCGAGTCAATTTCTCTGGAAATAAGGATAGAATTGAATGGATTATACCTTGTTTATCCTGCTCGAATGGGACTAAAAACTCTGAAAAGTCCGTTTACCCTAGCAGCCTAAAGAAGATCTTATAAATTCTATAGGAATTGGATTGCGAACAAAATTAAGGAGAAGAAAAATGCTTCAAATACATATCACCGAAATACGCTAGGTGGCATAGCTAATGCTTGTATGACTTTTAGTAATAAAGGATTTCCCTCAAAAACGTGCCAATTAAATAACACTAGTTCTTACTCATAAACTTCTGTGCCAGGGCCTCTCTTGCTCATATGGGCTTCCATGTCTTTGAGCTCTTGATACTTCTTCGGACTTCTCCTCTGCAAAATCAAGCACCTCAATGGAAGAATGGCTTCGTATCTGAAAGAAAAAGTAGAAAATAAAACCCCATGTCAAGAGAGATACCTGAATTTTAGTAAATCTCTTTAAGATCTTTGAGAAAATCTCTTTTACCAATCCTTGATGCTTTAAAGGAGGCTGCAGCCAGCGGTGATAGCACGTTCAATACACCAGTTCTTAATGGACCAATTACTGAACTTAGGCAACGTTGCGCCAGCTTAGAATCCGGATGGGTGAACATCTGGCCAATCGTGTGCTACTGTATTTTCCCGGTGTTACTCAGGCTGGATGAGGTTGATGTGAGTAAGCGGGTAGCTTGACGCCAAATGGTGGGTAAAGCCTCCGGGTGAACATCTGGCCAATCGTGTGCTACTGTATTTTCCCGGTGTTACTCAGGCTGGATGAGGTTGATGTGAGTAAGCGGGTAGCTTGATGCCAAATGGTGGGTAAAGCCTCCCTCACTGAAGAGAAGAGCCTGTGTATTACGTTCAGAGGTCCAATGTTGAGAAGCCTAGAAATACTCCTCATGGAAAGAATAGAGTTTTCCTTTTAACCGTTCAACCGGGCACTCACGCCCACAATACAAGTCTTCCTGACATTATCCCTGACTCTCATTCCAACTGAAAAAAAAAAAATAAATAAATAAAAAATAAGAGAGAGAGAGGCTACGACCGTAGCCACCGCAGTCACGTAATATTTTATATTGAACATTCGCACGCACGCTCGCACGCTTTTATTAGCTTAATTATTCATAATTAACTCGTTAAGAGATCTTAGTATATTACTTATTCCAATTTGTCACTTCAAATTCGTGGTAGTATATTAATCTACATATTATGTATTAGATAGCGAAAGAAGAAATCATAATAAATACATTTTAAGGAGGAGGAGAGAATTTTCAAGACAGATACCCCTATCATTGTCCTAAGATTAAATAAAACACGAACATAATCGGAAGTCCAATCATCCAAAGTGTACGTACCTAGATTTAAAGTCAAACCTAACCTCACAATATTTTTACATATGGTCCACATGGACTTTGGTTATTTATTTAGGTCCGGGTCACTCCGGGTCCACAAAGTTCGATTCAAGTTTATCTCTCGGACTCACTTTGAGGCCCCGGGGGTTATTCATCCAACCAAAGAGATTCAAACTCCAGGGAACAATCGAGGACATTGTACTCAAATATGAAGAGCAGAGCCGAAAAATATTGATTAGGTACCTACTTCGGTATGAATTTTACGAATACATCGATATATCGCGAAAAAAAAAAAAAAATCGATTTATATTTTCGGAAAAAAGACCCCATAGGCATGCTACACCTGAGCGCAAGGCCCTTAAAGTAGTCTACGGTTTTAATCATGGTTTAATTTCAATATTCAATATCGATATAATTTTATGGCTTTTGATTTATCGAACAATCCCTAATCAAATTTTCTCGGCTCTGCCAAAAATTGAATCCGTACACTGCGATGATCACTGGGCGTGAGGGGTTTCCTTAACCTATGATATCATGATTATTACTGACCATCTTGTCTCCTTGAGGATGACTGTCGATGGACTTACTCTTGTCTTGGAATAGTCGTCTGGGCAGCTTGTGTTCAAGGGTCATAGAATTCTCTGGCGGGAGAGATAGGCAAGCGCGAAGGATGTTTTCAATACAAGACCGCTGTTGAGCCAAAGCGTTCACTACTGGGGTACCTGGCGAAGAGAAGAACTGAGATTTAGTGTGGCGGCTAAAAATACCCTGACATAGGTAGCAGTGAGATGGTTTCACTACTTCAGGGGTATCTAGTAACAAGGCCACTTCAGTTGACCAGGCATGTACAAGAGCCATTTTATTGCACAGATCGAAGAAAAATTAGAGATCTAGATGGATGTCTCTGTTTCTAGAGATGAAAACTAGATAAGTTTGGCGTAGATTTAGTGTGGCGGCTAAAAAAACCCTGACATAGGTAGCAGGGAGATGGGTTCACTACTTCAGGGGGATCTAGTAACAAGGCCACTTCAGTTGACCAGGCATGTACAAGAGCCATTTTATTGCACAGATCGAAGAAAAATTAGAGATCTAGATGGATGTCTCTGTTTCTAGAGATGAAAACTAGATAAGTTTGGCGTACTAAGAAATCAGTTGAAGTTAATTCTTCAGTAAAGTTTCCACGTACCTGGAGGAACCAGGGGCGCCTTACACAGGTAGGACAATATGGAGAGTACAGGATGGAAGTATGTATACTCCGCCACTGTCGGAGAGGTGAACTGAATCCGGGAGCTCAACTCTGCCAGAATGATGAGGTCTAGAATGAGTGGCGACGCTAGGAGGGAATCTTCGCAGGTGTTGTGCATGGAAATGGTGTTGTGTCCCCCTAGCAGGATCTCAGACGTGTATTCATCCAGGGCTCGCTTAGAATCACCTGTGGAAGATTGTACATAGTATGGGGATTGAAGTAATATCTTCGTTTCCGAGTGCGTTTATCGCAAAAAAAAGTATGGGGATTGAAAATAAAAGGAATCGATTTCCTTGAAATTTATCTTGAAAATACCGGCGGTGATAGCACATTGTACCAGTTCCTCACGGATCACTGAAGTTAAGGAACCTTACGCGTGGTTAGTACCTGGATGGTGACCATCTGGGGAATCGCGTGCTGCTGGGTTCCCGGCTCCAGTCAGGCTGGATGAGGTTAAATTGAGGAGGCGGGTAGCTTGTCACCGAATGGTGGGTAAAACCCCCGCCACGAGAAGACCTAAGTTGTTAAAAGTGACGTTAAATCCCTAAACATAAGTTACTTACCTACGTATGGAACATACTTGATGACGACAGTATGGTCGGGTTTTTCCCCTGGGCGGTACAGAATGGAGTTGGAGGCTACCATGTCATCCACAACATTGCTTTTGGAAATCTGCAAAGTCGATGCATAAGCTTGATTAGTCTTCTGCTAAGACCAGCCACTCACCATCAGGTAGATCTGACAGACGGACCTTTTCAGCCGTATCTGTCAGGTCTCAGGTCTATCTGATAATAATATTATGCACACATATTATGTGTGCGCACATATTGTGTGCTCATCAGGTGTCAGGTATACCTGATGAGGTGACCGGATCAGATGTACCTGTCAGGTCTACCTGATAATGAATGGCTGGCCTTGGTCAGAATGTTTCAGAAGAGAGATAACTACTAGGGTACTAGGCTTGGTTAATATCCAAGACATGTGCCACATAATTATAAGATCAGTTAGGTGGCACATGTCTTATACCCACAAAGTTCTTGACGGCAATGATAATATTAAGTTTAATACTCGCTTAGGGAAGCAAACAGAAAACCATTGATACTACACACGTCTTGTATAGATGCACAAGTTTAGAACACTTAATACCCGTAGTTCTCTCTAAGTAATTTTACCTCTTCCTTATTGTTTTCGCGACTTTAGCTTTCACCGACTGGTAATGGCAGAATTAAGAAAGAAATGAATAATTTTACCTCTTTTGATCGGAACTGTTGAGGGGCAGACAAGTTGTATCCATCGTTGTTACCCAGGTGATTGTAGCTGACGATAGACACGGGTTTGATTCCCGCTGTCACCAGAAAATCCACCAGAACGGACTTCACTTTGGTTTGGCCCGATTTGAAATCATCTCCGGCAATGAACACCTTTTTCTTTTCTGCCAAATCGATAGCGCCGGGGACAAACGTGTTCTGAGGGGCTCCGTTGATAGAAAGCAGGAGAAAGAGAGAGAGGGAGACATGGGATAGGAAGTAAATGAATGTTCAAGGGCATACACATACACTATACAAACTCACTAGATATTAATTTCCTAAAAATACCAGAGAGCAACAACAAGCTCCGTTGATATAGGTGCACTGCAATAGATGGAACAAACGAGGTTTTACTGTCACTTTCGCATTCCAAAGATACCTTTCTGAGTCTGAAGTCCCCAAAAGGCTGACCAATATTTTGCTATTTATTATGGGACAAAATTCTGATGGTGTGGGATAAGTTACTCCTCCGTTGATATAGGTGCACTGCAATAGATGGAACAAACGAGGTTTTACTGTCACTTTCGCATTCCAAAGATACCTTTCTGAGTCTGAGGTCCCCAAAAGGCTGACCAATATTTTGCTATTTATTATGGGACAAAATTCTGATGGTGTGGGATAAGTTACTTAACAGATTTTTTGTTTGTTTATTATATCTTTGACATTCAGCTTATTTACATGGAACCTCTAGCAATCTTCAGAGAAAACCTACTTACTCGGTTTTGACAGAACACCTAGCCTTGCAGTTCCTCTAATAAACAGCTTACCCCTTCCAGAATAGAAGCCACGGCAAATATTGTTGACGGCGACACCTCTGCAGCGTTCTTCTGAATGGACTCAAGTAAGTTCTCAGCCGTATCGTTCAGGCCTTGGACTATGTCAGAGAATCGCTCCGTGTTTGCTGTCCATAGCACGATGACTTGGTCATAGAAGCCACGGCAAATATTGTTGACGGCGACACCTCTGCAGCGTTCTTCTGAATGGACTCAAGTAAGTTCTCAGCCGTATCGTTCAGACCTTGGACTATGTCAGAGAATCGCTCCGTGTTTGCTGTCCATAGCACGATGACTTGGTCGAGAGAGTTCTTCTGTTTGAAGTCACGAATGTCGCGACGAACTTGATCGAGGACTTCTTGTTTGGTGCCCGATAGTACGTTGTCAGCTCTGCCGGCCTGCAATCAGGATTAGGGCGAAGAATTAGTCAAGGAGTGTAGTTGTACGAGTGTAAGGTATTCATTGGCTTTGTAATAGGAGGGACCGTGATTTGAACTTTTTTAATCTCAATAAAGGTACATGTAAATAAGAATGCACACTGGCGTGCTGAGGCCGGAACTTGGCCTGTCGCACTGCCGTGCGCCTAGATAGGAAGGAAAACGAATATATCTCATGTAGTAGGAATATAAAGGTAGATGTTTCCAAAGGAGAGTTATTAAAGGTGTGTCCACACATACTCGACGGCCGTCGACTAAGTGTGGACACAGCTTAAAACAATTAAAAATGAAAGTGTGAAAACTGACGAGCTTTTGAGAATATTCATAATCACGTCAGCAGTTATTTGAAAGCATATATGGGGCATTGTGGACAAAGCCCACGGGTGCAAAGCTAGAAATTGAAAGCACTCACCTGGTTGGCGGCGATGAATTCGGGGAAGTAAATGGAAGGCCGAGGTTTCATGTGTTCCATATACGGGCGCAGTTGAATTTGAAGGTTAAAATCGAGGACTTTGGACCTCTCCATTGCATCGGCCAGATTAACAGAGGAAATGTCCCAACCATCGAGGACTATATCATCAGGATCTACCATGGGCAGTAATGAATTCATGGGGACGTAGACATCTTTCCCTGATGAGTCCATGCCTAGACGCACGGTGGATGATTGGGTGATGGATCCATACCTGGAAAGGAGTCAACATCAGTAAATGGTTTCTTCAAATTAAATTGATCCCAAGGGCAAGGAAAACCTAGACCCTTGACAAATGGAATGTACCTGAAAGCATGTGATGGAACACATCACTCGAGATCAGGGAAATGGTTCTTTGGTTAGTCCTTATAAACTCCACTCTTTCCCAAGGTCCGGCCGGCCGTTTACATCCTACTCGGCCCCGGGGCTAACTCCAACAATTCGACAGTATAAGTAAAGCATGTGCTATAGTACTACACTGTAACACTGGTTTTTGGTCCCCTTGGGGGTGGAGCCCGGGAGGAATCGGACCAGATGATCCCCCGTGAGCCCTGCTCTTTCCCACTGAGTGAATCCATTACGGGGTGGCTAACGCCCATTAATAAATTGTCGTCCGCGCTGATAATTAACGTAGTGATATGTTTGTAATGTTATCTTGTTTTGAACAGTTACCAATGATATGGACAAGAGTACTTTGAATAAAATATGTTTATCAGTATGTTTATGTTATACTCAATAGTTATACTTTGTATACTTTTTTTGAAGACGTTCCACTAGGAAATATTTGGAGCTGCTCTAACGTAATTGTCACCACATTTCAAAGGTTATTAGAATGAATTTAGTACAGATTCTGATACCACTGGTGGATTCAAGATACGGCTAAACCTGATCCTTTTAAAATCTGACCTCTCAAATGCAGATGTGCACGTCTGAAATTATCTTAAGTTGGAGGCTACCATGTCATCCACAACATTGCTTTTGGAAATCTGCAAAGTCGATGCATAAGCTTGATTAGTCTTCTTCTAAGACCATCCACTCACCATCAGGTAGATCTGACAGACGGACCTTTTCAGCCGTATCTGTCAGGTCTATCTGATGGTCTGTAAAAAAAAACTAATCGATCAACAACACTGGAACTGTTGTCCTATTTACTACCAAATGAACTCCACAGAAATTCAAAATCCCAGTCATTATTCCAAAATCCAGTGTTGATTGAAAAGCTGAGCCTTCGAAGTCACACAAGAGACCCAGTGCAGTCGATAATTTTTGCAGATCTCTTTGCAAACAAAATTAGCATCGCGAACTGAACTCTTTAACGTTATTTGAGGAAAACTCGTTTCTGCACGTGCACAGAAACGAGTTTTCATTAAATAACGTTAAAGAGTTCAATTAACGGGACGCTAATTTTGGTTGCAAAAATTCGCTGTTATTTTGTTTCATTATACTCACCAGTTGGGCTTCTTCAGGCCATCCTTGGACTGCCAGCACAGGTTGTGTTTATTGGCCAAGATGGCTCCTGTCACGGTTGATCCATTATTACCTCCCCATCCTATTAGCATCACCCCAACTTTGGACACCTTCCTCTGTGTTCGAATGTTAAGAACACTTGATGTGGGTTTACACTGAAAAAAGGAGGAAAGATAGGATTGGATTGAATTGAATATACCTACCCTGTTTATCCTGCTCGAATGAGACTAAAAAGTCCCTTTACCCAAGCAGTCTAAACAAGGTCTCGTCACTCGTGTATTTTATGGGTCTAACAGCATAATACATAAAGGTTTATATCAAGCAACTGAAGGATGGTAATGCTTACGGCTCAAGTACGAGTGGTGTACACGTGTCGTGAGATTTTTAAAAGGGAAAGCTAAGACCAGGGGTGGCCATAACGTAGCTCGATCTTGTGCGGCTGTCTAATCATTGTTCCTACTTGTTGAAAAAATTCTCTGAAGATTAGAATTTCCATGAGACCGAAATCTAAAGATTGTAGACCAAAATTTCCAAAAATTTCTCCGACTGCGTGGCTCACCCCGAATCGGCTTTTTGGGATTGCGCCTCCCGAAGGTAAGGTTAGTGGTCACCCCTGCTATAGACCCACATACAGCCAATCTGCTGGTGGTCTTACCCTGTGTCCACACATAATCGACGCCGTCGATCGACCAGGTGAAGAGGTGAATCTATGTTGTCAAGGCAGTGTACGGTCGACGGTCGATCGACGGCGTCGACTATGTGAGGACATAGCTTTACAATCCAGGTTAAATAGTATGAAAGGCTCAGTACTCAGTATTGTGAGGACATTTGAGTAAATATGTATGTCATGAATCTTTGTGGTAAGGCAGAGAGCTTTCTCACAACTTTGTGGGTATCACAATATTACATGTCTTTCATTTACTCAACCATCATATTTATTATCGCTCGTCTCTTCGACTTGTAATGCCGCCACTGGTCGCTACTCGATTAAAGTAGCTACTCCATTGTCCTCACGAGGCTGAGTGCACCCCGAACTCCAAGCACAGAGCCAAAAAAACCTCGGCCCCGCCGGGAATCGAACCCGGACCTCCTGGGTGCAAGCCTAGTGTGATACCCACTCGGCTAAAT